>NC_089240.1:129311219-129611219 GCF_963924675.1 Phocoena phocoena | reverse complement strand
TCTGTGTTTTTGATAATGGCCATCCTAGTGGGTGTGAATTGATATCTCACTGCGGTTTTGATTTGCATATTTTTAATGATTAGTGATGTTGAGCATCTTCTCATGTTTGCTGGCCATTTGTGTATCTTCTTTGGAGAAATGTCTGCTAAAGTCCTTTGCCCATTTTTAAATTGGGTTATTTTGTTGTTGAGTTGTAGGAATTCTCTTTATATTCTGGCTATTAACTCCTTATCAGATGTATAATGGGCAGATATTTTCTCCCATGATGTAGGCTGCCTTTTCACTCTGTTAATTATTTCCTTTGATGATCAAAAAGTTTTTAAGTTTAATGTAGTGCATTTGTCTATTTTTGCTTTTGTTGCCTGTGCTTTTGGTGTAATATCCGAGAAGTCATTGCCAAATTCGATCTCATGAGCTTTTCCATTTTCTTCTGTGACTTTTATAGTTTTAGGTCTTACATTTAGGTTTTTATTCCACTTTGAGTTAGTTTTTGCATATTGTGTAAGGTAAGGGCCCAACTTTATTCTTTTGCATGTGACCATCCAGTTTTCCTAGCATCATTTATTGAAGAGAATGTCCTTTTCCCATCAATTGTTTTGGAACCTTGGTCAAAGATCATTTGACTACATATGTCAGAGTTTAATTTGGGACTCATTCTGCTCCACCGGTTTTAATGTTCGTTTTTATGCTAGTACCACACTGTTTTGATTACTGTGGCTTTTTAGTAAGCTTTGAAATGAGGAAGTGTGAGACTTCCAATTTTGTTCTTCTTTTTCAAAATTGTTTTGGCTATTCAGGGTCCCTTGAGATTCCACATGAATTTTAGGATAGATTTTTCTATTTCTGTAGACAAACAAAACACAACGCTGTTGGGATTTTGATATGGACTGCATTAATTATGTAAATCGCTTTGAGTAGTATTGACATCTTAACAATATTAAGTTATTCAGTCCATGTACATGGGATGTCTATTTATTTGTGTCTTCTTTTATTTCTTTCAGCAGCACTTTGCAGTTTTCACTGTACAAGTCTTTCACTTTTTGGCTAGGTTTATTCCTAAGTATTTTATTCATTTTGATGCTATTGTAAATGGATTGTCCTCTTAATTTCCTTTTTGGATTGTTCATTGTTAGTGTGTACAAACACAACTGATTTTTTGGCACTGATTTAGTATCCTGGAACTTTGCTGAATTCATTCGTTCCAGTAGTTTTTTTTAGTGGAGTCTTTGGGGCTTTCTATGTATAAGATTATGTCATCTGTAAACAGAGATAATTTTACTTCCTCCTTTCCAATTTGGATGCTTTTTATTTCTTTTTCTTGCCTAATTGCTTCCAGTTCCATGTTGAATGCCCATTTTTAAATTGAGTTGCTTGTCTTTTTATTGTTTAGCGTAAGAGTTCTTTACATAGTCTGGATGCTATACCATAATCAATTGGGAGAAGCCACAATGGGGGCTTCTGGAAGGATAGTAAGTTTCATTTCTTGATATGTGCTGCAGATTCATAGACACATTTCACTTTGTGAAAATTCATGGAGGTGGTGATCTGTGTTGAGGTTGTGTGGGTATGTTTATGAAAGCTGATTGAGCTGGACACATAATTAGTGTGCTCTTCTGTATGTGTGTTATACTTCAACTGAAAAGCTAAAATCAACAAACCAAACTAAGGTAATGAAGAAGCTCTAGAGTTTGCTAGAACTCACAGGTCAGAATACTAGTTTTGAAGTCTATAGCTGAAGGAATATTCAACAATTATTTATTGAGCACCAGGGATACAGTGATAAAAGGGAAGCATTTGTTTCAAGAATCTTACAATGTTAATAGAGAGACAAAATATTAAAATATACTGTTACAAGTATTATGACAAAGGAAATATAGGATTCTATTTAGTTCTCAGAAGGAGTACTAACTGGGTTGGTATTGGAGGTTGAGGGGTATCAGAGAAGAATTCCTAAAGTTGAGCTTAGTCTTCAAAAACGAGTATTAGCCAGGCAATGGCTGGAGAAACAGGCCAACTATGAAGGGCTTCAGGTTTGTTTTCTGTTTCTTTTCTGAGGATGTTATGGAGCAGGACCATTTCGGAAAAGCTACAGCATAGATACCAGATAGAAGGGAAGGAAGACAGGAACACAATGGATGGGTGAAATGGAAACCAAAATTAAACGACTTTTTAAAAAATAATGAAAGTGAAAAGACTGCTACTATCCTAGCATCTATGAAATATAAAGCAGAGATCAGCAGAAATGCATAGCCTTAAGCACTTATATCAATAAAAATAAAAGACAAAAAATATATTAAATAAATTCCAAACTCCAAATGCTAAGATAAAGCACAAGAAAATAACCAAAATAAAACATAAGGAAGGAAATAATGAAAGATAAAATAAAAATTAATGAGGGTGGGAGTAGGAAAAAACAATCAAATTAATAAAAATAATTGTCTTTGGGGAAATTAACAAAATACACTACTAGCTAACATAATCAAGGCGGGAAAGGGACAAAGCACAAATATACAAAATACGAAATGACTAGGGGGAGATAACTGTGGAAATAGAAGAGATTTAAAATACCATAAGAGACTCTCTGGCAGATAGATCTCTATGCAAATAAATTTGAAAATGAGACAAAATGGATAATTTCTTAAGAAAATGCAGTTTACCAAAATTGACCTCATTAGGAAAAAAAAGCATAAATAGATCAATTACCATAAAAGAAACAGAAGAATACATCAAGGAACTATCCCCTGCCCCCCAAATAAAAGGCCCTATTGCTTTCATAGAGGAATTGTCAAAGAATACATTGTCCCCAATGTTACATACATTGTACCAGAGCCTAGAAAATGAAAGAAAACTTCAAACAACTCTTATGAATCAAGTATAATATGGAAACCTAAACCTGATAAAAACAATACAAAAAAATTCCAAAAAGTTATTACTTATGACTGTTGATGCCAAAGTACTAAATAGTAGCAAAAATAGCCCAATATCATATTAAGAAAACCCAGTAGGATGTTTTTCCAGGAAGGCAAGCTTGGTTCAATAGTTGGAAATCTATTAATATAATACATCATATTAATAGATCTAAAGAAAAAATTATGTTCATAGGTCCTGAAAAATTAACAAAATTCAACAGTCATTCCTGATTAAACACAGAACAAAAGAGGTAATTATGGATTTATGGATATTTTCTTAATAGGAAAAAGTATGTATACCTTAGTCCTGAATACAACCTTACTTAATAGTGAAATGCTACAGGAATTTCACAAGGATCAGAAACAAAGTTAAGACTGCCTACTATTTTCCACTGTTATTTAAATATAAAGGAGATACTAGGCAATGCACTTACACATAAGAAATCAATTAGAGGCACAGGAACTGGAGAAGTAAAACTATTTCTATTTATGGATAAGACATAATATTTATCTGGAAAGCGCTAGAGAATCAAAGGTAAAATTAATGCAAGGAATAAAATCATTCTGGAAGGTAAAAACGTTAATACAGGTATAATAGCCTTCAAATATACAAACAATAAAAAGAGTCACAATGGAAAAAAAAAACCATTCAAAATGCAAACAAAGAATCCCATGTGCAGCAGGCCTTCCAACATGCTGTTTCCTCTGCCTGGGGTTTCTCCCTATTTTTACTTGACTAATTTCTACTCACCCCTCAGAAGCCAGCTTAAGAATGCTTTCTTCAGCAAAGACTTCCCTGATTACCTTACAGCACTTATCACAGCTGCAACGAATTAGTTGTGTAACTAACTTTTAAATTTATTTTCCCCTATTGTTTTTTCCAGCTTTTTTGAGATATAATTGACATATAAATTGTGTAAGTTTAAGGTGTACAACGTGTTGATTTGATACTTACATATAGCAAAATGATTGCTACCATAGTAATAGCTAAGCCTCCATCAGGTCACATAATTTCCACTTCTTTTTTTGTGGTGAGAACATTAAAGATCTCTCTTTCGTAAGTCCTGACACTCAGGCCTCAACCTTTACCCCATTATAAAAATCACCATCTCTGGAGGAGGGACCCACACAGAATAATTTCACTGCCCTAAAAATTCTCTAAGCTCTGCCTATTCATCCCTCCCTCCTGTCAAACCCCTGGGAACCACTGATCCTTTTACTGTCTTTCCTTTTACAGCATGTCATTTTGTTGGAATCATACACTAGATAGCCTTTTCAGATTGGCTAGGTATAGTTTTTAAACTGCTTAAGTGATTCCAATATTCAGCCAAGTTTGAGAATGAATGGTCTAACTCACGTTTCTTCCTCCACATCTTCCAATATACTCAGGTCAAACCTTCCCTAACTTTTGGTGACAAAATATTCCCTAGAGTTGCAGAAGTAAAGCTTATTAGCCATTCTTTGGAAAGAAAAAATAAGGTCAGGTACATGAGTTTTCTAACAGTAAATGAAAGCTTCTGATTAGCAAAGTGCTTTCTGGCTACATGTGAAACATCAAAGAGACTTGTAGTTCCATTACTCCCTAAGTCACAGACTTTCAGGGGGAGAAGGTGAGAACTCTGCTAGCTCTAACAAGCTAGTTTGTTTACTTTCCTGTGACACTCATTTATATGGCTTATTCTTTCAAAATTGTGAGATAGGTTTTAGAGAAATTATGTCATAAAAAGATGGCTATTGTAAACATTCAGTTGATTTAAACATTGTATTAGTTATATAAATGATTTGATAATGAGCTTGCTCTGCTTTCTGCAAGATAATTTTTATTCAAATTTATACAATTCTCTCATTGTGAATATGATGGTAAAGGACCAATCACATTATTCTCTTCCCATTTGTACAGAATTTTAAGAAATGAAGTGATTTTGAATTTTAAAAAAGGAAGGTAAAATAGGAATAAACCTAAACAAAACATGCACAAAATCTATATGAGAAAAACTTAACACTTTCTTGAAAGACACAAAAGTAGACTACAGCAAATGGAAAGACATCCAGTGTTCTTAAAAGGGATGATGCAAACATCATAAAGATTCATTATAAATTAATTTATAAATTTAACACAATCACAATAACAATACCAAAATTTTTTGCTGGAGCTAGCCAAGTTGACAGTAAAGTTCACATGGAAAACTAAACATGTAAGAATAGGGAAACACAGAGAAAGAAAACTTAATGAGGACTGGCTGTAGCAGACAGTAAAACATACAATAATTATGTGCCGATACACAAATAGACAGCCAGACAGAACAGAAAGTCTAGAAATTGATCTAAACAAATAGGGAATTATTGAATGTGATAAAAGGAAGCATCTAAAATAACTGGGGTAAAGAATAGCTTTTTAGTAAGCGGTTTTGGGACAAGTGGATAGCCATTTAGAAAGACATAAAATCAGATCCACATCTCATGATACACAAAATAAACTCTAAACTATATAGTTCTGACTTTTGACTTTTAGAACCATGTTGATATTTCACATACCCCAAAGGGAAAAAAATGTATGGGTTTAAAAAATTCTAAAATGGAAAATAACCAGGAAAAAGCCCTCTCTTTCAAAAGAATAATAATAACCACAGGGAAGCGGTGGAGGGCAAAAAGACAAAACTAAAGTAACTTTTGAACACATCTGAGTATGTACTCTCAGGAAGAAGACATAAAGAACTTCAAACAAATTTCAATCTTCAGTTAGTAGGTTAGTACTCGGTTCAGGTTGCTACAACAAAAATACCAGAGACTGGGTGGCTTCAACAACAGGATCTTATTTCTCATAGTCCTGGAGGCTAGGAAGTGCAAGATCAAGGTGCCAGCTGATTTGGTTTTTGGTAAAGGCACTCTTTCTGGTTTGTAGATACCTTCTTGCTGTGTCCACACATGGTGGAGAGAGTGATCATCTCTTGTGTCTCTTCTTAAAAGGGCAGTAATCCCATTCATGAGGGCTCCACCCTCATGACCTAATTATCTTCCAAATGCTCCACCTCCAAATACCATCACATTAGGGATTAGGGCTTCTATACAACATATGAATTTGGGGGTAGGTGGGGGGCCACAGACATTGAGTCCACAGCAGTTTGTATAGGTTAGCAATTCTGAAACTACTTTCCGTATATTCTAGGATTGAGCAATAAGTTAACATATTATGGATAGCAGGAACAAAGTTTCTCTAGGTCAGAGAAGAGAGTTGTAAGTATAGAAAGGGAGAATACTAGAATGAACCCTAAGATGTGGGAAAGGATTGGAGTTATTGGTTTGAACTCATGGGGTGTGTGTGTGTGTGTGTACATGAATATGCACACATACATACTTCTTCCTAGCTCTATCTACTGAGAGATTCTAGAAGCAATGACACTAAGAGTAATGAGTATACCTAGCACCCAGACCTTGGTTTCTAAATAGCATTGTTAACTTAAAAGAACCACAGTACAGGCTAAGATGGAGGGATGGGGACCAGACTTACCCCCTTCTTGAAACAACTAAAAAAGTGTAAAAAGAAGAATAAAAAAGTGAAACAATGACTCACAAGACCTTGGAAAACAGGCAGTGAAGGACAGTGAAACCTGGGAGATGAGAAGCAAGATGAGTCTCAGCTTACTACACGAAGAAAGTTTCCAGGCTGCAGCAAAGGAAAGGGAACCCCATCTAGAGCTTGAAGGTCTCCTTGAGTTGAGAAGAGAGAGCTGAGGCTCTGGGAGAGCCAAGGAGGCTTGATTTTGCAGGGCAAAGGACTGTGGAGGAGAAAGCAGCAAAGAGAATTCCAGAGATCTTTAGAGGGTCACCTTCAAGTGTTCAGTTGAGTAGTGATCAGGGCACATATGTGAGGAAACTACATAAGGCCAGGGGAACAATAACCCAGAAGGATTAAAGGGAACTATCCTCAAAGTATATCCAGGGCCAGAAATACTGCCTGTCCCCAAAAGCCTTAATGGGAAATCTCATAATTCAGAAGACAACAGAGTACTAAAAAGGGTCTAGCCTCAGGACTAGAGAAAATGAACCTTACATTAAAGACTGCATTGTTTTTGCCTAATAAAGCTTAAAAGCAAGACCCAAAAGGATCAAACTATTTCTATTAACAGTATCTCAAAGCAAAGCTCAAGAATATTTTTAGGAATATAAATATATCTAACACCCAATAAGGTAAAATTCAAAATGTCTGCATTCAATCAAAAGTTGCCAGGCACGCAAAGCAGCAGAAAAATCCAACCCATAATGAGGAGAGAAAATCAAATGAAATTGACCCAGAAATGATGCATATCTAGCAACAGTAATTAGCAGACACATACATTAAAACAGATATTATAACTATTCTATATTTTCAAGAAGCTAGAGCAAAGATTAACATGTTAAGTAGAGACAGAAAGAAATAAAGACCCAAGTCAGACTTCTGGAAATGAAAATTACAACACATGAGATAAAAAGTACACTGGATAGGGTTAACAGAAAATTAAACATTACAGAAAAAAGATCAGTGAACTTGAAGACACAGCAGTTGAGACTCTACAAAATAAATCACAGATTTATTTTCTATCAAAAAAATGATTAAAAGCAACAAATCATGAGACAATATCAAGTAGCCAAATGTATGTGTAATTGGACTATCCAAAGAAGAGAAGTAGAACAGAAAACATTTTGTAGAAATAATGGCTTAGATTTTTCTGAATTTCTGATGAAATTTTCCTAAATTTGATGAAAAATGCAAATCCACAGGTCTAAGAAGCTCAATGAAACCCAAGCACAGGACACATGAAAACAATTACCCCATGGTACACTATAATCAAATAGTTTTAAACCAGTGATAAAGAGAATCTTAAAAGAAATCAGGAATTATTAAAGAAATGCAAATCAAAACTACAATGAGGTATCACCTCACACCAGTTAGAATGGGCATCATCAAAAAATCTACAAACAATAAATGCTGGAGAGGGTGTGGAGAAAAGGGAACCCTCCTACACTGTTGGTGGGAATGTAAATTGATACAGCCACTATGGAGAACAGTATGCAGGTTCCTTAAAAAACTAAAAATAGAACTACCCTACAACCCAGCAATCCCACTACGGGGTATATACCCAGAGAAAACCATAATTCAAAAAGACACATGCACCCCAGTGTTCATTGCAGCACTGTTTACAATAGCCAGGTCATGGAAGCAACCTAAATGTCCATCCACAGACGAATGGATAAAGAAGATGTGGTGGTACATATATACAATGGAATATTACTCAGCCATAAAAAGGAAAGAAATTGGGTCACTTGTAGGGACGTGGATGGACCTGGAGACTGTCATACAGAGTGAAATCAGAGAGAACAAATGTTGTATATTAATGAATATTTGTGGAATCTAGAAAAATAGTACTGATGAACCGGTTTCCAAGGCAGAAACAGAGACACAGATATAGAGAACAAAAGTATGGACACCAAAGGGGGAAAGGGGGGTCTGGGATGAATTGGGAGATTGGGATTAACATATATACACTAATATGTATAAAATAGATGAGCATCTGCTGTATAGCACAGGGAACTCCATTGTACAGTAGAAACTAACACAACATTGTAAAACAACTATACCCCAATTAAAAAAAAGAAATCAGGAAAAGAAGACAAATTAAGTAGACAGGAAAAAGGTAAAGATGATAGTCACTTTCTTGTTGGACAGTGGAGAAATATCTTTATAGTTCTGAAAGAAAAAAAAGTCAACCTACAGTTCTTTACCCATCAAAAACATGTTTTAAAACTGGAGTTGAAGTAAAGACGTTTTTCAGACATATAAAAGTTGAAAGAATATATTGCCAGAAGACTTGCATTATCAGAAATATTAAATGACATTCTTCAAGAAGAAAGAAAATGATGCCAGATGGAAACAAAGAAATGAAGAGCACTGGAAACTGGGTAAATACAGACATTTTTTTCTTAATTTAAGTTGCTTGGAAAGATAATCAACTATTTAAAGTAAAACTAATAACAACATACTATGGGTTTATAGCATACACACAAGTAAAATGTATGACAGTATTAGCACAAAAACCAGGAGGAGAGAAATGGAAGTACCGTGGTGCAAGGTTCTTAATACTGCACGTGAACTAGTATAATATTACTTCAAGGCAAACTGTGATAAGTAAAAAAACACATACATACATATATATATATATATATATACACACACACACACACCAGTGCTTTTCAACCAGGTGTGATTACACCCTTCAGGGAACATTTGGCACTGTCTGGAGACATTTTTGACTGTCACAACTAAGGAAGCGCTACTGGCATCTAGTGGGTGGAGGCCACAGATGCTGCTTAATATCCTACAATGCACAGGACTTCTCCTTGCTACTACAGTTGTCTGGCCTATGATGTCAATAGTGACAATGTTGAGAAAGCCTACTAAAGTAATATAACAAAAGATTATCGCTAATAAACCTACAAAGGAGGTAAAATTAAATCATAAAAATCACTCAATCCAAAAGAAGGCATAAGAAAGAGAAAAAAGTGAACAGAAATTAGATGAGACAAATATAGAAAACGAAGACAATAGAAGCAAGATGGTAGATTTTAAACCTAACCTCATTAATAATCACATTAAATGTAAAGGATCCAAATATGTCAATTAAATGGCAGAGATTGTCAGATTGGATAATTCCTAGACCCAACTATATGCTAACTACAAAAATCACACTTTAAATTTAAAGACACAAATAAGTTAAAAGATACAACATGCTAACAAAACTCAAAAGAGAGTAAGTGTGGTTATACTAATATCAAAGTTAATTTCAGAGAGAAGAATATTAACAGAGATGAAGATAATTTCCTAATGATAAAAAGGTTAATTCATAAAAAATACATAGGGCTTCCCTGGTGGCACAGTGGTTGAGAGTCCGCCTGCCGATGCAGGGGACACCAGGGTTCGTGCCCCAGTCTGGGAAGATCTCACATGTCATGGAGCGGCTGGGCCCGTGAGCCATGGCCGCTGAGCCTGCGCGTCCGGAGCCTGTGCTCCGCAACGGGAGAGGCCACAACAGTGAGAGGCCCGCGTACCTCAAAAAAAAAACAAACAAAAAAAACCCATAAAAAATACATAACAGGGGCTTCCCTGGTGGCGCAGTGGTTGAGAGTCCGCCTGCCGATGCAGGGGACGCGGGTTCGTGCCCCGGTCCGGGAAGATCCCACATGCCGCGGAGCAGCTGGGCCCGTGAGCCATGGCCGCTGAGCCTGCGCGTGCGGAGCCTGTGCTCCGCAACTGGAGAGGCCACAACAGGGAGAGGCCCGCGTACCGCAAAAAAAAAAAAAAAAAAAAAAAAAAAAATACATAACAGTCCTAAACATGTAGACACACAATAACAGAGCTTCAGAAGCTATAAATAAAAAACTGATAGAATCATGAGAAAAATAGACAAATCTACAATTATAGAGATGTCAATACCCTTCCTTCAAAAATTGATAGAACAGTGCACACAAATGCCAGTAAAAGTAAAGACTTGAACTACATTATAAAACATCTTGATTTATATGAGTCTCCTTATTCCTAGTCATTGATTTTTTTCAAGGTTCAGGCCAGTCATCTTGTAGAATGTGCCACATTTTGGATTTGAATATTTTATTATTACACCCAGGTTTGGCAAGAATACTACATAGGTATTGTTGTACCTAGGTTTGTTGTATACATGAAGTTTTAAAAACTCATTCTTATAGAAAAATTATTAGTAAAAACAAAAATATAAAGCATGAGATTAAAAAAAGAAACATTCTAGCTTGGTTTAAAATAAAATTTCCACTCTTTTCTTTTTCCTTGTGCCTAAGAAATGAGCACAATGTTCACATTTGCACCTGTATATTTGCTGGCATTCTGTCACCTGTGTATGTGTTGTATTTTAACAACAACAACAACAAATGTCTTAAGGGCAAAGCTTTTCTCTTCCTTTATTTTTCACAAAATGTGTATTCCAGTCTGCTAAGTCTTCTTATTACCACAGAGTAAACTATATTTAAGGAATGAGCTGGGGAGGGAAAAATCTGTACTGGAAATATTTAAGGGATGAATTGGAAGGGAAAAAAATCAGTATTGAAGAGAAAAGGGCAATTACTATCTTAGGCAGCCTTCTGAGTAATTAGTGCTATACAATCTCAGACTGCATACCAGCTGTTAAGTTGAGTAAATGTCTTTATTTTTATTGGTTTTGCCCTTTATATCTCTAAATGAGAAACAATAAAGAGATTTTGATTAACTTAAAAAAAACTTAACCTAATTGATATTTCTAAGCATACTCTACCCAACAGCAAAATACATATCCTTTTCAGGTGTGCACAGAAAAGTTACCTATATAGACCACATTCTGGGTCATAAAACATTCTCAATGTATGGCATGGGGAACACAATCAATAATATTATAATAACTTTGTATAGTGACAGATGGTAACTTGACTTATCATGGTGATTGTTTTGTAAGGTATAGAATTATTGAATCACTGTGTTGTGCACCTGGAACTAACATAGTATTGTAGGTCAATTATACTTCAATTTTAAAAATTAGGACTTCCCTGGTGGCACAGTGGTTAAGAACCCACCTGCCAATGCAGGGGACATGGGTTCGAGCCCTGGTCCGGGAAGACCCCACATGCTGCAGAGCAACTAAGCCCAGGTGCCACAACTACTGAGCCTGTGCTCTAGAGCCCATGAGCTGCAACTACTGAGCCCACGTGCCACAACTACTGAAGCCCGCATGCCTAGAGCCCATGCTCTGCAACAACAGAGGCCACCACAATGAGAAGCCCACGCACCGCAACAAAGAGTAGCCCCCACTCACTGCAACTAGAGAAAGCCTGTGTGCAGCAAGGAAGACCCAGTGTGGCCAAAAATAAGTAAAGAAATTTATATAAAAATTAAATAAACAAAATATAATTAAACAAAACGTTTTAAATAATTTTAATAGGATTCAAGCCACAAAAAGTATTTTTTCTGACCACAATGGAATTAAATTAAACATCAATAACAGAAAGATATCATGAAAACCCCAAGTATTTAGAAACTAAATAACATACTTTTAAATACTTGTGGATCAATGAGGAAGTCAAAAGAAAAATTAGAAAGTATTTTGAACTTAATAAAGATGAAAGCATACCAAAATTTGTGGGATACAACTAAAACAGTACGTAGAGAAGGAAATGTATAGCGCTCAACATTTATATGAAAAGATAGGCCTCAAATAATGGATCTCAGCTTCCATCCACCTTTTAAAAAACTAGAAAAAGAAGACTGAAGGAAGTTCAAAGTAAGCAAAAGGAAGGAAATAACACAGATCAGAGTTGACATAAATGGAAAAAGAGAGAAAATGAGTGAAACCAAAGATGATTCTTTGAGATATTCAGTAAAACTGTTACACCTCTAGCCAGACTTATCAGAAGAGACACAAATTACCAATATAGAAATGAGAAAGAAGATGCAAATTACCAACATAGGAGTCAGAGATGACATTACTATAGATTTTACATATAATAAAGGATAAAATATTATGAACAACTTTATGCCAGTATATTCAACTACTTAGATAAAATGAGTAAGAACCTTAAAAGACACAAATTACCAAAGCCCACTCAAGAAGAAATAGATAACATGAATAGCCCTATATCTATTAAATAAATAAAAAGGTTCCCACAAAGAAGCCTCCAGGCCCAGAAAGCTTGAATGGTGAATTCTACCAAATACTTAAGGAAGAAAGAATATCAATTCTACCCAAACTCTCCCATTAAATTGAAAAGAAGGCTATACTATCTAACTCATTTTCTGAAGCCTGCATTTCTCTGACACCAAAGCCATAGAAAGACTTTCCAAAATTGAAAGCCACAAACTAATATCCCTTGCGTATACAGATGCAAAAATTCTTAATAAATTTTTAGCAAATCAAATCCAGCAATACATAAAATGGATAATTCATCATTATTCATGGGGTTTATTCCAGGAATGCAAGGTTGGTTTAGCAATCAAAAAATCAGTGTAATTCATCAATATTAACAGACTGAAAAAGAAAAAAAACTATATGATCATCTAAATAGATTTTTATAGAATAAGCATTTGATAAAATACAACATCTATGATTGATGAAATAGAAAACTCTCAGCAAACTAGGAATAGAAGGAAACTTCCTCAAACTGATGAGAGAATCTATGAAAAACCTTCAGGTAACATCATACTTAATGGTGAAAAATTGAATGATATCTCCAAAGATCAAGAACAAGCCTACCGTGACTGCTCTCACTGTCATTAAACTGTATTCAACAGCTTATTAGAGGTTTCAATGAATGTGGTAAGGTGACAAAAATAAACATAAGCATCCAGATTGGAAAGAAAGAAGTAAAACTGCCTCTATTTACAGATGATGACCTATGTAGGTAATCCAATGGACTCTTCAAAAAAACTACTAAAATTAACAAGTGAATCTATCAAAGTTGTAGGATACAAACTCAATATATAAAAATCAAATGTATTTTTATATAGCAGCAATGAACAGTAGGAAAATGAAATTAAAACAATAGAACAGTAGGCTAAACATATGAAATGTGTAGGGATAAGTCTGACAAAAGATATGCAAGACCCGTATACCGAAAACTACAAAAACTTGTTGAGAGAATTAAAGACCTAAATAAATGGAGAGATATACCATGTTCATGGACTGGAAGACTCAATATTTTTAAGATGTCAATTCTCCCCAAAATGATCAATAGAGTCAATATAATCCCAATAAAAAATCCCAGCAGGCTGTTTTGGAAAACAGCCCCTGGTAATTTCTTAAAAAGTTAAATATACACCTACCATATGATTCAGCCAGTCTGCTCCTAGGTATTTCTCCAAGGGAAGAGAGAGCATATATCCAATACAAAGACTTGTACACAAATGTTCAAAGCAGCTTTATTTGTAGTAGACAAAAACTGCAAGTAACTCAAATGTCTATCAACAGGTGAATGGATAAAAAAATTGTGGTAATAATTATATCATTTAATACTACTCTGTAATAAGAATAATGATACATGCTATAACTTGGATGAATCTCAAAATAATTCTGTTGTTTGAAAGGTAACAAAGAGTACATATTCTATATATATATATATATGTATATATATACATATATATTTCTAGAAAATGCAGAGTAATCTATATTGACAGCAGGTCAGGGTTTCCTGGGGTTAAGGAAGGGATATGAAGTGGCAAGGGGGAGGAATTACAAAGGGGCACAAAGAAAACTTGAGGGGTGAAGGATATGTTCATTATCTTGATTGTGGTGATGGTGTATATAGGTGTGTATTTGTCAAAACTTATCAAATTGTATACTTTAAACATGTAGTTTATTGTATGTCAATTATACCTCAATAGAACTGTTAAAAAAAGTAAGGGAACCAGGGATCCTTGAAGAAATGCTGAACCCAGGGCTGAATGCAGGAAAGGAGGAGATGAAACTGAAACATCTTCCTGTGCCAGAAAATCAGGTAGTACTCAAAAAATGATGGGAACATGTCAATAGAACATGGGAGGGGCTTCCACTGTGTGTGCCTACTATGTGTCTCAAAGTAGCTAATGACAATAATGGGTTAGAACATATGGGCAAAATAAGAATCCAGGTGTCCACACTAATATAAATAAATGAATGAAAAAATAAACAAATGGGAAGAAGGAAAAGCCCTTCCCTGGAGTAGAATGCTAACTAGTAAATGTAGACGGAATGATGGAATTAGACCATTGCCTTTGATAACCATCTTAATAATAAATAATTAGGAAAGGATCATTGATGAATGCTAAAACTCCCCACAAGATACTTACTAATTTCAAAGGGAAAAATTTATAGTGGAAAACCTCACAGACACTTCCTTAAGGGCATGGTCAAAGTTGCAATCACATATGAAGGGACAAATTGATATCATGTGCCTCCTAAAACAAATCACTGAGAAGAACACAACATCACTTTTGTGGTGTTATTGCCAAAGTATATAATCTCCATATAATTATGATAAAACATAAACAAATCCAAAACGAGGGACATTTTTCCAAAATAACTGGCCTGTAGTCTTCAAAAATACTAAGGTCACAAAAGACACAGGAACTGTTTCCAATCAAAGGAGACTAAAACGTCATGACAATTATGTGCAATGTGTGAACCTGGTCTGCATCCTGGACCAGGATAAAGGGTTTTTTGTTTTGTTTTTCGTACGGTTAAGGGATGTTATTAGGAAAACTGATGAAATTAGAATACCATCTATGGATCAGATACAGTATTATATGAATTTTAATTTCCTGATATTATTTTATTATTGTCATGTAAGAGAATGTCCTTGTTCTTTAGGAAATATCCACTGAAGGGACATCATTTGTGTAACTTATCCTCAAATGGTTCAGGAAAAATTATCCAGAAATATGATAAAATTCTGACATTTGGGGGATCTGGGTGAAGGGTACACAGGAATCCTTTGTACTATTCTTGCAACTTTTCTGTAAATCTGAAATTATTTCAAAACAATGTTGTGAAACATTAAGAGTATTATCTAAAAGAATCAAGACAGTAAGGACAATGTCTAAAATTGAAAAAACAGGTAATGGAAAACTCAATCAGAGTAACAAATGGAAGGAGAGGTAAAAAGAATTAAACAGAAAGTATGACACAAAGAAAGCAGAAAAAAAATAATGGCAGGAATACTGCCACATACACCAGCAATGATAATAAAATGAATGCATTACACTCACCTATTAATAGACAGATGTTCTGATTGTTTAAAACCAAGTAACTCAAGATCTTGCTATATTCTATTTAAAAGAGACATACCTGAAACAAAATAACTGAGGAAGGTTGAGAATAAAGGGATGGAGAAAGTTATAACAGGAAAATGATATTAACAAGAACTACAACATGCAACAAACAGGGAGTGGCAGAAGTTGCTAGCTGTCCTAATCCAAATGTCCTTGGTAACAATGCCAATTTTTAGCAGACAGAGCTATCTGATAGGCCTCCCTGGAAGCTTAGGTGTGGCCACTTGACTAAATTCTGCCAATGAGATAAAAATTGAATTGTTTTCTGGGGCTTTCTGGGAAGGTCACTTATTAGAAATTGGCAGAGCTGGGACCAGCCCATTTTTGTCCTCCTACCTTTCCTCTTCCTTCTGGCCCTCAATGGAGATGTGCTGGCTGGAGCTCCAGAAGTCTCGTGGACCATGAGGGGACCTTAGGATGGAAACCATACACCGAGATGGTGAAGCAGAAGATAGGAGCCTGGGTCCCTGATAGTATCGCAGAGCCCTTGAATACCTATCTCCAGACTTCTTCTACCCAAGAAAAAATCTTTCTTCTTTAAACTAATTTTATTTATTATTTTTTCCTAATATATGTAGTTGAACCTAATCCAAACAGGAATAGTAACATGCTTTACAAAGAAAGAATTCAAGGCATGTATAAATATATGCATAAATAAATGGGACAAAGAGGGCTACTTCATATTTTATGAAGGAAAAATATACCAGGACAATATAAAAGTTATGGACCTTTATACATTCTTTATGCACTAACAATACAGCTTCAAAATATATAAGGCTAACCCTGACTAAAATATAGGAAATAGACAAATTTAGTTATGACGGGAGGTTTATACATATCTCTCTCAATGAGGAAGGATATAAGGATCAGTATAACACAACTTAACAAGCTTATTCTAACAAGGCTATAAGGGACTTTTACTCAAGAGACAATATACGTATTTTTCAATTCATATGAAAAAGTTACAAAAATTGACCATGTTTGAAGTCAGGGGTCAGCAACCTTTTTAATGGAAAGGCCAAACAGTATATGTTTTAAGCTGTATGGGCCACAGAGTCTCTATTACAGCCACTCAGCTTTGCAGTTGTAGCTGGAAAGCAGTCATAGGTAGTATGTAAACAAATGGGTGTGGCTGTGTTCCAATAAAACTTGATTTCCAAAATAGGCACCAGGCCCATGTAGCCTACAAGCTGTAGTTTGTGGATCCCCGTTCTAGGTAACAGAGGAAGTATCAAAAAATTTCCATAAAGCTGATATCACACAGGCCACAATTACCATAATGTAGTGTTAAAAATGAACATAATAGCAAAAAATATCCCCCCCCAACCTGGCCCAGATCTACACACATGGACGTTTTAAATGCATTTCTAAATAACTCTTGAGTTGAAGAGAAAATAAAAACAGAAAACACAAATGAGTTAGAACTTAAAAAAAAAACACTGGAACTACTATACAACAAAACCTATGTAATGGAGCCAAAGTGAAGAAGAAAATATATGGCCTTAAATGTATTTGTTAGAAAGCAAGGAAGACAGAAAGTAAATTAGTTTTCATCTCAAGAATTTAGAATAAGGATAACAATAAGAAGAACAATGCAGCAATAATAAAACATACAGAAAATACAATGAAGAAATTAATAAAGGGAAAAGCAGACTATTTTTAAAAAAGAAAGCAAAGAAATTGAGTTGATCAAGAGAACCTAAAGTGGGTCCTTTGAAAAGACCAACAAAATAGATAAGCCTCTGGAAAGAGAATCAAGAAAAAAGAGAAAAAACAAGTAAACAGCATTAGCAATGGAAAAGGGGACATACTTAAAGAGAGATCACACAATCATCCACTCAAGAAATATTTACTGAATGGCTACTATGTGGCAGGCCATGACACAGTCCCCACAGTCATAGAGACAACAATATAGTGGAGAGACCATAAATAATGAATGAAAAATTAAATTACATTAGTGATAAATGCTACAAAGAAAATAAAACATTTAAAAAATAAAACTACATATTTCCTCAAGTCAAAAAAAAATGGAAAACTTAGATGAAACCGACAATTTTCTAGGAAATATAAATTACCATAATTGACTCAAGGAGAAGTAGAAAACCTGAAAAAAAACAGAAACCAAAGAAGAGATTTAAATAGTGAGGAAAGATCTGCACCCTCAGAAGGCATGAGGCCAAGATGGTTAAGGAAGAGAAATTCCAGTCTGATATAGCCTGTCCCAGAGCATACAACTAGTACAATAATAAAATAAAACATAGCTAAAATATAGCTAAGAGAGGAATTTTCTTAAACAGATAAAGAATATCTGTCAAAAATCTACAATAAACATCACTTATTGGTGAATTATTAAAAACTGTCTCTCTGAACTTGGGAATAAAAAAGGATGCCTAATATCATCCCTGAAAGTCCTAGCAAATTTAGTAAGGCAATAAAAGAAAAGGCATGCAGATTAAAAAGGAAGAAATAAAATTGTGATTATTCAAAAATGACCTGACTGTGTTTGTAGAAGATTATAAAAACCCACACACTATTAGAATTAATAAGTAAATTAGCAAGGTCACTGGGCATAAGACCAACATAAACAAATCCATTTAATTCACATATACTAGCAAAAAATAGGAAATGAACTTTAAAAAATTAGTCCATTTATAATAGCTTTACAGTATTTTTAAAATAAAGATGAAATAGCTAGGAAAAAATCCAACAAGAGGTACAAGGCCTCTATACTGAAAATTATATCACTGAGAGAAATTAAAGACCCACACAAAAGGAGGGATATAACATGCTCATAGAGTGGAAGACCTCACTTAAAAAAATGTCATTTTTCCCTGAATTGAGCTATAGACTTAAAGCAATCCAAATCAAAACCCCAGCAGGTCTTTTTCCTGTGGATACTGAGAAGACAAATTCTGCAATTTATGTAGAAATGCAAAGGGCTAAGAATAGCTAAGGCAACATTTGAGAATTACACAGCTGGAGGACTCATGTATTGGGTTGGCCAAAAAGTTCCTTCCATTTTTAAAGTTAAAAATAAAAGACACATTTTTCATTTTCACCAAGAACTTTATTGAACAACATAGTCACCGTTTTGTTCCACTACCTTCTGCCATTTTTCAGGCAACTTCATAACTCCATCTTCCCAAAACTTTTTATCTTTTTGAGCGAAGAACTGTTCCAGGTGCCTTTTACAGTCTTCCAGGGAACTGAAATTTTTTCCATTAAGAGAATTTTTGTAAAGACTGAAACAAATGGAAATCCAAAGGTGCAATGTCTGGTGAATACGGCAGATGAATCAGAACTTCCCAGCCAAGCTGTAATAGTTTTTGCCTGGTCATCAAAGAAACACGTGGTCTTGCATTACCCTGATGGAAGATTATGCATTTTCTGTTTAATAATTCTGGACACTTTTCCTCGAGTGCTGCTTTCAGTGGTCTAATTGGGAGCAGTACTTGTTGGAATTAATTGTTTGGTTTTCCAGAAGGAGCTCATAATAGAGGACTCCCTTCCAATCCCACCATATACACAACATCACCTTCTTTGGATGAAGACCGGCCTTTGGTGTGGTTGATGGTGGTTCATTTCACTTGCCCCACGATCTTTTCCATTCCACATTATTGTACAGTATCCACTTTTCATCACCCATCACAATTTGTTTTAAAAACGGAACGTTTTCATTACGTTTCAGTAGAGAATCGCATGTGGAAATATGGTCAAGGTTTTTTCTGCTTAACTTATGTGGAACCCAAACATCAAAGCGATTCACATGACCAAACTGGTGCAAATGATTTTCAACACTTGATTTGGACATTTTGAGTACGTTGGCTATCTACTGCATGGGTATAACGCTGATTGTTCTCAATTAATGTCTCGATTTGATGGCTATCAACTTCAACTGGTCTACCTGACCGTGGAGCATCATCCAGTGAGAAACCTCCAGCACGAAACTTCGCAAACCACTTTTGACACGTTTGATCAGTCACAGCACCTTCTCCATACACTGCACAAATCTTTTCTTGCATTTCCATTGCATTTTTACCTTTCTTGAAATAGTAAAGCATAATATGCTGAAAATATTGCTTCTTTCTTCCATCTTCAATATTAAAGTGGCTACACAAAAATTCACCAATTTTGATAAAATTTTTTTAATGCATGCTGATATGACAGCTGTCACAATGCAATCTAACAAAATTGTATCGAATGAAGTTAAAGACAACTAAACGCTACTAGAGCCATCTTATGGAAAAAAAACCGAATGAACATTTTGGCCAACCCAATATTACCACATGTCAAGACCTGTTGTAAAGCTACAATATCAAGACAGTGTAGTACTGGTACAAGGATAGACAACAAACCAAGGATAGACCAAGTAAAGAATCCAGAAACATCAACACATAAACAAATGCCTGATTGATGACAAAAAAATGGTCTTTTCTATTAACGATTCTGACTCAATGGACATCCATGTGAAAAAGAAAATGAATCTTGACCCCCTGCTTCAGACCATACACAAAAAGCAAATCCAGGTGTATTATAGATATAAATGTGAAAGGTAAAATAATGAAACTTTTAGGTAAAAAGTAGAACATCTGAATGAGCTTCGGGTAGGAAACATTTTCTTAAACAGAACACAAAGAGCTCCAAAATGGGAAAAAATTATACATATTAAAATTAAGAACTGGTATCAAATATTTGCAAACCATATATCTAATAGAGTTAATATCCAAAATACATAAGGAACTCCTAAACAGAAATAGAGTCACAGATGTAGGAAACAAACTTATGGTTACCAGGGGGGAAAGGGGGGAGGGATAAATTGGGAGATTGGGATTGACATATACACATGATGCTTACTTATATGATGAAACTAAAATAGTCAAACTCAAAGAAGCAGACCATATGATAGTGGTTGCCAGTGGATGTGGGTAGGGGAAAGAGGAGTAGTTATTCAATGGGCATACAGTATTGTGCATTTCAAAATTTGCTGAGGGTAGATCTCACATTGTCTTCTTACCACAAAAACAAAATTATATGAAACAAAACAAAGACAACACAAGGAAACTTTGGAGGTGTTGGCTATGTCTATTACCTTGATTGTGGTGATGTCAGCCCTATGCCTGATTTATATGTAGGTTCTAGATCCTATGTAACCCAATAAAGGCAGAAACAAAAAATTAAAAGCAGAGTGCAGATAAAGCAAGCATAAGGCTCAGGAATTCAAACAGTGCTTCTAGTGAGGACTTTGGTAATCTTGTCCATGACTTCTTAAGTTAAATAGATTCGGGATTTGACATTCTTAAAAGGGGACACAGAATGAGCACTGGCCTTGCTCTTGCCCAGCCACGTGGTCTTGGATGAGCCCCTTTATTTCTACAGACTCAAGTTTCTAAAGGACACTCAATGACCTTTTAAAGTACTTTAGGCTGTAATGACTGAGAATTCAATTATTCTCTTTTCTTGCATTCTGATAGCATTTTTCTTTTACAAGATCAGCACCATTTATTGAGAATGCAATGAGAAACACAGTCTAAAACTTGTAGAACACGGAGAATAAGTTTCCAGCTAAAAATAGATTTTTTCAGGTCTCTAATCTTCACCATGTTACAAAAATAAATTTGTTCTTCATACTTAAAATGTTTCCCTTACAGCATTCTGGAGTTCAGAGAAAAGCAGTGCTCTGTACTTCAATTAACAGTAATCACCAATCATCCATAAAGAATAATATCATCAACAAGAACAGATAGTTACCTAGAGGAATTAATAAGCAGTTGTAGACACTTTCAAAAACGAGAACACGAGATGCAGTATCCCACTTTTGCAGTTCCCGTATTTGCTTTTCATCTAGTGAAACAGCTACTGTTTTTTTCTCTTCCTGGAAGAATGGAGACTGAAAAAACAAAGAGGCTTTCACATCCTAATTCTGCTTCTGTTACCTTTTATTTATGTTTGAGCTCTCATCTTGCATGTAATTTTTTTTCAGATTTACTGAGGTATAATTGACAAATGAAAATTGTATATAATTAAGGTATACTACTTAATGTTTTGATATATATTGTGAAATAATCACCACAATCAAACTAATATATCCATCCCCTCACATAGTTACCATTTTTGGTGGGGAGGGGCACGGTGGTGAGAACACTTAAGATTTACCCTCTTAGCAAATTTCAAGTACACAATACAGTATTGTTAACTACAGTCACACTGCTGTATATTAGATGTCTAGAACTTACTCATCCTGAATAACTGAAACTTTTACCATCATCTCCCCATTTCTCCCTCCCCTCAGCCCCTGGCAACCACCATTCTACTTTCTGGTTCTATGTGTTTGACTATTTTAGATTCCTCATATACGTGGAATCATGCAGTATTTATCCTTCTGTGACTGGCTTATTTCACTCCAGGTTAACCCATGTTGTCACAAATGGTAGGATTTCCTTCTTTTGGGGGCTGAATATTCCACTGTGTGTTTGTTTGTGTGTGTTTGCACACATCCCTGATGACTGATGATGTTGAGTACCTTTTCATATACCTGTTGGCCATTTGTATGGCTGGGTTTTTTTTTTGAGAAACGTCTATTCAGGTCCTTTGCCCACTTCTTAATAGAGTTATTTGGGTTTTTTGTTACTGAGTTCCTAGTATATTTTAGATATTCACTCCTTATCAGATACACGGTTTGCAAATATTTTCTCCCATTCCATAGGCTGCCTGTTTACTCTGTTGATGTTTCCTTCTCTGTGCAGAAGCTTTTTATTTATTTTTGGCTGTGTTGGGTCTTCCTTGCTGTGCACGGGCTTTCTCTAGTTGCAGTGAGCAGGGGCTACTCTTCGTTGCGGTGCATGGGCTTCTCATTGCGGTGGCTTCTCTTGTTGCAGAGCACAGGCTCTAGGTGCGTGGGATTCAGTAGTTGTGGCACACGGGCTCCAGAGCACAGGCTCAGTAGTTGTGGTGCATGGGCCTAGTTGCTCCGCGGCATGTGGGATCTTCCCAGACCAGGGCTTGAACCCGTGTCCCCTGCATTGGCAGGCGGATTCTTAACCACTGTGCCATGAGGGAAGTCCCAGAGCTTTTTAGTTTGATGCAATCCTACTTGTCTATGTTTGCTTTTGTTGCCATATCAAATAAAAATTCATTGCCAAAACCAGTGCCAAAAAGCTTTTTCCCTATGTTGTCTTCTAGGAGTTTTATGGGTTTAGATCTTACATTTAAGTCTTTAATCCATTTTGAGTTGACGTTTTGTATATGGTGTGAGTAAAAGGTCCAATTTCATTTTTCTTGAAGTGGATACAAAGTCCCCCCAAAATCATTTCTTGGTTTTATTGTGTATTCTTGGCACTCTTGTCAAAGATCAGTTGACCATGGGTGTATGGGTTCATTTCTGGGTTCTCTATTCTGTTCCATTGATCTATGTGTCTGTTTCTTGTGCCAATACCATGATGTTTTGAATACTGTAGCTTTGTAATATCATTTGAAATCAGGAAATGTGATGCCTCCATCTTCATTCTTCTTCCTCAGGATTGCTTTGGCTATTCGGGATCTTTTGTGATCCCATATGAATTTTAGGAGTTTTTCTTATTTCTGTAAAAAAATAATGCCATTGACATTTTGATAGGGAATGCATTGACTCTTCAGATCACTTTAGGTAGAATGGGCATTTTAACAATATTATTTCTTTTAATCCATGAACACAAGATGTCTTTCCATTTATCTGTGTCCTCTTTAATTTCATTCATGAATGTTTTTATAATTTTCAGTGGGTATATATGTCTTTGACTTTACTCATAAGCATTTTATTATTTTTGTTGCTATTGTGAACAGGATTGCTTTCTTAATTTCCTTTTTGGATAGTTCATTGTGTATAGAAACAAGACTAATTTTTGTACGTTGATTTTGTATTCTTCAACTTTACCAAATTTATTAGTTCTAACAGCTTTTTTGTTGAGTCTTTAGGGTTATCTGCACATATTATCATGTCATCTGCAAGCAGAGATAAATTTTACTTCTGATTTGTATGCCTTTTATTTATTTTCCTTGACTAACTGCTCTGGCTAAGATTTCCAGTATTATGTTGAATAGAAGTGGAAAGAGTGGGTATCTTTGCCTTGTACTGGATCTTGGAGGGAAAGCTTTCATTTTTCCCCCCACTGATTATGTTAGCTGTAGACTTTTCATATATGGTCTTTATTGCATTGAGGTAAGTTCCTCCTATACCTGTTTTGTTGAGAGTTTTTACAGTGCTTTCTCTGCATCAATTGAGATGATCATGTGGTTTTTATCTTTCATTCTATTAATGTGGTGTATCATATTGATTGATTTGCATATGTTGAAACATCCTTATATCCCAGGGATAAATCCCAGTTGTTCATGGTGTATAATCCTTTCAATGTGCTGTTGAATTCAGTTTGCTAGTATTTTATTAAAGATTTTTGCATTTCTGTTCATTAGGGATATTGGCCTGTAGTACTCTTTTCTTGTGGTATCCTTGTCAGGCTTTCATATCAGAGTGATGCTGGCCTCATAAAATGAGTTTGGAAGTGCTCCCTCTTCTGTGTTTTGGAAGCGCCTAAGAAAGATTGGTATTAATTTTTCTCTGAGTGGTAGAATTCATCCATGCAGCCATCTATCTGGTCCTGGACTTTTCCTCCTCGTCCATCTTGCATATGTCGCCCTTCATATAATTTATAGTTTATGCCAGTAGTTACTTCCCTCCTGGATATATCACAAAGATGAATAGGTGTTGTTTTTAAAGTCATTTTTCATTATTATCTTTCTGCATGGTGGGAGGTTGGCCTTATCTGTAAATACACAATACCTATAAGCTTTGGAAATGTTGTTGCATTTAGGGAAGGGGGGATTTTGCGCAATTGGAATATTTTTTAATTATCTAATGCCTCGCAACATCCGTAAGATACTGGAAACATTCTACTTTTATCCCTTTTGAAAAAGACAGGAGTACAAACTTCAAAAAGAATGTTTATTAATACAAGGTGTAAAATTGATTATATATATGTTATTGCACTAATCCCCCAAAGTATAACCCGTCATTATAAGCAATTAAATGTTAAAGTAAAAAAAAAAAAAAAAAAAAAAAAATGTTAAAGTATCTCCCTCACAGTACTGTGTGATTTTCAGTTGTTCTCAACTGAAAAATAAATTAGCCAAATGCTCATTTACTCTTTCAATTACCTATTCATTCATTCAATTAATGTCTATTCTGTGCCTATGTTATATTTTCTGTTTCTGTCCAGGTTGCCCCTTTCATGAGTTCCTAGGTCCCTTAAATTTCCTATCACAATGTTTATTCTTTGTACTTTCTGGCTGAATCTTACATTAGAGTCTTTACTACTCAATACATTTGAAATTCTCTTATGAATAGGGACTGCGGCTTTTACTTCTTTGAGTTCTCTCTACCACTTCCTGTATGAAAGATGCTGCTCTCAATATCCTTTAAGTATCTTTCTTAGTAAACAGAAGCTAACTTTTAGCTGGTAGGTTGCCTGTAAGCTAAAATATTTCTTAGTAGCTCTTGCAGCTAGTTGTTACCATATAATTGCTAGCCAATAAGACATTTATGAAAAGGTTATATGTACAACCAGGGAGATTCCTTTAAAGGAAGGTTTTGGGTTTTTTTAACTTCCTTCCATTTGCTGTTTAGAATATCATTGTATGCCTGAAATTTTAACATCCATCTTGGACTATTTGGAGACCCTGTAAATGGAGCAATAAGATATAAGATACCTATTTCCCTAATAACAGCCATTTACTGTCTACCCATTTACTATTTTTCCATGATGGAGAATCAAACTTTAACTTTGCTGAAGGCATTATTTTTAGAGTTTTTGCTTGGCTCTCAACCAAGTGTAATTTTAACTAATACAACCTAATAAATTGTTATGCACATGTTATGGACCTAAATAAAAACATCCTGATTATTTGACTTTAATTTTGGGGCTATGAACATAGGGTTTAATCCACGGACTATATCCATGTATAATACGGATGCTATTCATATAATAATAACATGCTAGAACTAAAAAAAAATATGAAAAGGTTTTCAACTTTATTAGTGGTCAACAAAATGGAAATTAAAGTCACAATGCAATACCACTACACACTTACCAGAATGGCAAAAATGAACAAGGCAGACATTATTAAGTATTGGCAAGGATGTGGAGTGAGAGGCAGTAAAGACACTTTAGGAAAATTGTTGGCATTATCTATTAAAGCTGAACATATATACATACGTATTCCACCCCCAGGTATGTATCCAACAAATGTACATATGTTCACAACAACAAGAATATTCATAGCAGCACAATTTGTAAAAGCCTTTTAAAAACTGAAATTATCTCTTAATAGTAGAATGAATAAACAAACTGTGGTATATTCAGACAATGGAATACTATACAGCAATGAGAATTTCTAAACTATTGCTTCATGTAACCACACGGATGAACCTCACAAACATAATACTGATTGAAAGAAACTAGACCCAAAAGAGTACATACTATATGGCTCCATTTATATATGGTTCAAAAATAGGTGAAAGTAACTGATAGTGCTAGACATCAGGATAGTGGCAAATCAGGATTCCAACCAAAGCATCTGGCTACAGAGCCATGTTCTTAATTATTATGCTATATTGTCTTTCCAAAAAAAGAGAAAAACATCCAACTCATTTTATAACTTAATAAAATAATCCTGATACCAAAATTAGACAAGAGGAGCCCAAGACAAGAAGAACACTTTAGACTAATCTCACTTATGAACATAGATGTAACAATCTTAGGCCAAATTTTAGCAACTAGAATCTACTTTGTATTAAAAGAACAATAATACATCATGGCAAAGTAGGGTTTATCTGAGGAATGAAACATCAGTTCACTGTTTTAAAAGCTTTCAATGTTGGAAACTTTTAAAACAATGAAACAACCACATTATCATCTCAGAAAATGACAAACAGGCATTTGATAAAACATGAGACACTCATGATTAAAAACTCTCGGTAAACTAGAATTAGAAAGAAACTTCCTTAACTTAATAAAGGAATAGAGGGTATCTACCACAAAATCATAACAAACTCATACTTAATGATGGACAGAAGTATTCCCATTAGAGTCAGAAAGAATGGTATTTGCCACCCAACTCTGCTATTCAACTTTTATAAGTCCATACCAATGAAATAAGAATGCTCCTGAAAAAACGGATACACACACACACACACACACACACACACAAATATTGGAAAGAGTCAAACCTGTCATTTGCAGATGATATGATCATCTACCTAGAAAAAACCAACATAACCCACTGACTCTACTATTACTATTTAGAATGTTCAGCACTATGAACAGAAGAACAAAAACTATGAATCTAATGAGAAATACTATAGTAAATATCTGTTGGTTTTGCTGCCATGTATTCTGTCCTCCTTCTGGAAATAGTACCTCTGAAAGCAGGATTACCAAAACCCTTTCTCCCTCGAGGTGAGGCACTGACCTTGGATTCACTTTCTAGTTTGGTTGCCCTGGAAACCTGATGAAGGTGGATGGTCACCTGTGGGATGGGCGGGCCTGCTTCCGGCACAATGTCCCAGGAGGTACCCTGAGCCTGGTCTGGGAGGGCTGGGACTGCACATCAACACCTGCTGGGAGTCACAGCTCAGGGTCCCTGAGTGCAGTGGGCCTATCGTTCCTGGGCCCTGACCCTGGCTGGGACCGAGGCTACACACAGGGAACAAAGACAGAGTGGTCCCTAATTTGGGACATGGGGCTTCTAAGCCATAGTGGCTCCTGTTCTCCCCCATCCCCCCCCCCCATATGCTCTCATTTCTTCACACCTGAGCTGTTAATGGGGGCAGAGACAAGCCCTAGACAGCTGAGAATGCTTGCTGATGCCAGTCTTCTGGCAGGCTGGGTTTCTTGTTCTGCGGTCTGCAAAGTTGAATACTTATGGGTGCCAGGATGGCCTATTTGGGTTTTGTGAGTGTGAACCATCTAGCTGAACCTGCTGATTGAGCAGAGTGGATGTGGCAATATGCCAGTTTTTACTGTGAAGAAAATGTCAATATATTTCTGAAAAAGATAAAATGACATGAATGTAGGGAGGGACATACACCAAGTTCATGGATGGAAAGACCCAATGCTGTACAGGTGTATGTTCCTCCCTAAATTAGTCTATAAATTCAAAGCAATCCTAATATATAATTGCTGACTACGAGATACTTTTGAGGAAGTAGAATGGCCTGTGTGGGGAGTAAGTGCCCTACCAAGTCCAAATTCCGGAATAGGTTGCATTTACTGAGTCTTCCCCTTTGCCATACATTATCCTAAGTGCTTTATTTCCATTAATTCATCTTATCCTCACAATAACTCTAAGAGATGAGCAGTGAATTAATATCTCCATTTTACATATAAGGAAACTAACGTAAAGAGAGCTTGAGTTATTTGCCCAAAGTCACATACCTAGTTAAAGGTAGTCTCAGGACTCAAACCAGGCTACCTGGCTCAAAGCCCCATGCTCTCAGGCTCTGTATACACTGCCTTTCTGTTTCTATGCTAAAACCCCCTAGTAACTAAAGTACGGTATTAGCAAAGGAACAAACAGATCAAGGGAATGAAGGAGAAAACAGAAATGGGCTCATGTATATATAAAGAAACTTAATATATGATCAAAGTGGCCTTTCAAACCAATGGGTGTGCAGGCAACTGCTCAAAAAGTGGTGCAGGGACAACTAGTGATCCAGTTGGGATAAAATGAAGTTAAACTCCAACTGCAAGGAGTTAACACCATAAGTTCCAGATGACCTAAGTTTCTAAATGCAAAAACCAAAATTATAAAAGAAGAAAGTACATAAAACTATTATTTATGGTCTTGAGGAAATGAAAGGTCTTTGAAAGAAGAAAGGCAAAGGCATAAAATGAAAGATAACATTGATATATTGTTTTAAAGCTTTTGTCTGGCATGACACAATAAACTAAGTCAGCCTGGGACTAAATATTTGCAACATACCAGACAAAAGATGAAATTTCCAGAACATACAAAGAAATTATGCAAATCAGCAGGAAAAAAAGACAAATAACTCTATAGAAAATAAAGCAAAGAATATGAATGGGCAATTCAGGACTGACAGACATGAGGAGATGGGCACCCTCACTAAAACCACTTTACTGGCTGGCATACTGTTGTTCATCTGTCAGATTGATAAAAATTAATGTTTGACATTGAAAATGGCCCTCTACACCAACTCTGTGACTTTGAGCAAGCCTCTTAACCTCTGAGCTCCAGTTTCCACATTAGTAAAAGGGTTGTTAGGAAAATTAAATGAGAGGATGCACATCAAGTACCTGACAGTTTCCACTAGCATGACTTTTATCAGATGTCTTCCCAGGTTCTTCTCCTTCAACTGGTTGATGTAAAGAATTATATTACATTCTGAATTACATTTAACCTTCCTGAAGCTGAATGAACTTTATATTTCTGGATTAAACTGAATTTGTTCCTTGTATATTATCCCCTAATACAGTTATATTTGATTTGTTGATATTTCAAATTTTTGTATCTATAGCTGAGATTGGTCAATAGTTTTCTTATTCTTTGCTATCTCTATGCAGGTTTTGGTGTTAAAATTATTTTAGCTATTTAAAAAATTGAGGAGCTTTTAACCTTTTTGTATAGTCTGGAAAAATGTATAAATTGAATTAGAGCCACCCATCCTTCAAAGGTTAGAATTCAGCTGCAAAACCACGTAAACTCGCTATCTTTTAAAATCATAGATCCTTAATCACCATTTTCAGTCTCTGCTTTGATAACCGCACTGAATAAATTTTCTATTCTTAATTTTGACATATCTTCCTAAGAAATCAACCATTTCCTTTAGATTCTCAAATTATTTGTTACAGAGGTCATGTACTAATGACTTATAACTTAATTTTTTTTACTTTTGTCATACAAACTGACTTATGGAGTACAGTTCAATGAATTTTACATGTACAGATTCCTGTAACTACTTTAATGAGGATACATATTTTCCATCACCCACCCTAAAAAACTCCCTCATGCTGTCCCTTTATACTCACACCCTTCCCCTAATCCATAAGCCCTAGCAACCACTGACCTGATCTCTATTCCTATAATTTTGTCTTTCTGAGACTATCATATAAAAGCAGTCATACAGCATATAGCCTTTTGAGACTGACTTCTTTCACTCAGACTCTGAAATCAAAAGTTCATTCCTTTTTATTGCTGAGTAGTTCTCCAATGTATGGCTGTCTTAGAGTTTGATAATCAATTCACTTATTGAAGGAATCTGGGTTGTTTCCACTTTGTGGCAATTCTGTGTGTGTGTGTGTGTGTGTGTGTGTGTGTGTGTGTATAAACATATACAAACAGGGTTAGTGTGAAATTAGTGTTCAATTCTCTTTGGAGTAAGACTGCTAGATCACATATTAAGTGTATGTTTAACTTTATACAAAACTGTCAAATAGTTTTCTAAAGTGACTGTACCATTGTGCATTTCCACCAGCATCATGAGAGTTCCAGTCTTCATCCCTGCCAGCATTTGGTACTGTTAGTATGCTTTATTTTAGTGACTCTAATAGGTATGTAGGGGTATCTCACTGCAGTTTCAATTTTCAATATTAGCTAGTGATATTCAGCATCTTTTTATGTGCTTATTTTCCATTCTTTTTTTTAAATAAGTAAATAAATATTTATTTTTAAAAAATAGGTGCAAGGAAGTAGTCTGATAAAGAAGAGCTAGAGACCTTAAATCCTACAGACGTAAATTTTGCCAAGCAGATAATACTTACAGAAAATGCAGAAAATCAATGATAATAGTAATTGCTGCCTATTAGTTCCAGCCTTCTGTTTAATTCCACTCACCATTTCACCCTTACTCCATAAAGGTAAAAAATATGTAGTACCAATGACATAATACAGGTTCTCAACTAACTTGGAATTACAATCTTTGCCTTAATGCATATTTCATTTTAAAAATTTTAAGATATTTATTTTCTTTGTTACCTCATATACAATTATTTTTATTATATTAAGTAGATATAGATTCTCCTGAATTCACGAGCATTGAAAAATTAACAAATACTACAGTGAAGTGAAAATCCCCCATAATCTCATCTCACTTATTTTTCCAGATTTTTATATGCCAATATAAGCTCTCTTTTCTTTACACAAATATTTATTTATTTTAATGTTATTCTATAATCTGCTTTCTAAAAACTTAACAATAGATCAGGAGCACTTATCAATGTAAAAATACTGACTACTTAATATTCCATTATATGGATATTCCATAATTTAGGTAGCCACTACAAATTTAGCTTGTTTCCAATTTAAGCTATTGTATCAATTTAACTATTAGTACCCCAGTATACACAATTTTGTGAATTTGTCTAAGTAAATTCTTTTTTTAAAAAAATCTTTATTGGAGTATAATTGCTTTACAATGGTGTGTTAGTTTCTGCTTTATAACAAAGTGAATCAGTTATACATATACATATGTTCCCATATCTCTTCCCTCTTGCATCTTCCTCCCTCCCGCCCTCCCTATCCCACCCCGCTAGGTATTCACAAAGCACTGAGCTGATCTCCCTGTGCTATGAGGCTGCTTCCCACTAGCTATCTATTCTACGTTTGGTAGTGTATATATGTCCATGCCACTCTCTCACTATGTAACAGCCTACACTTCCCCCTCCCCACATCCTCAAGTCCATTCTCTAGAACATCTGCATCTCCATTCCCGTCTTACTCCTAGGTTCTTCATGACATTTTTTTTCTTAGATTCCACATATATGTGTTAGCATACAGTATTTGTCTTCCTCTTTCTGACTTACTTCACTCTGTATGACAGACTCTAGGTACATCCACCTCACTACAAATAACTGAATTTCGTTTCTTTTTATGGCTGAGTAATATTCCATTGTATATATGTGCCACATCTTCTTTATCCATTCATCCAATGATGGACACTTAGGTTGCTTTCATCTCCTGGCTATTGTAAACAGAGCTGCAATGAACATTTTGGTACATGACTCTTTTTCAATTATGGTTTTCTCAGGGTATATGCCCAGTAGTGGGATTGCTGGGTCATACGGTAGTTCTATTTTTAGTTTTTTAAGGAACCTCCATACTGTTCTCCATATTGGATGTATCAATTTACATTCAAACCAACAGTGCAAGAGTGTTCCCTTTTCTCCACACCCTCTCCAGCATTTATTGTTTCTAGAGTTTTTGATGATGGCCATTCTAACTGGTGTGAGATGACATCTCATTGTAGTTTTGATTTGCAATTCTCTAATGATTAATGATGTTGAGAATTCTTTCATGTTTGTTGGCAATCTGTATAACTTCTTTGGAGAAATGTCTATTTAGGTCTTCTGCCCATTTTTTGGATTGGGTTGTTTGTTGTTTTGATATTGAGCTGCATGAGCTGCTTGTAAATTTTGGAGATTAACCCTTTGTCAGTTGCTTCACTTGCAAATATTTTCTCCCATTCTGAGGGTTGTCTTTGGTCTTGTTTATAGTTTCCTTTGCTGTGCAAAAACTTTGAAGTTTCATTAGGTCCTATTTGTTTGTTTTTGTTTTTATTTCCATTTCTCTAGGAGGTGGGTCAAAAAGGATCTTGCTGTGATTTATGTCATAGAGTGCTCTGCCTAGGTTTTCCTCTAAGAGTTTGATAGTTTCTGGCCTTACATTTACGTCTTTAATCCATTTTGAGCTTATTTTTGTGTATGGTGTTAGGGAGTGTTCTAATCTCATACTTTTACATGTACCTGGGCAGTTTCTCCAGCACCACTTATTGAAGCAGCAGTCTTTCCTCCACTGTATATTCTTGCCTCTGTTATCAAAGATAAGGTGACCATATGTGCGTGGGTTTATCTCTGGGCTTCCTATCCTGTTCCATTGATCTATCTTTCTGTTTTTGTGCCAGTACCATACTGTCTTGATTACTGTAGCTTTGTAGTATAGTCTGAAGTCAGGGAGCCTGATTCTTCCAGCTCTGTTTTTCGTTCTCAAGATTGCTTTGGCTATTTGGGGTCTTCTGTGTTTCCATACAAATTGTGAAATTTTTTGTTCTAGTTCTATGAAAAATGCCAGTGGTAGTTTGATAGGGATTGCATTGAATCTGTAGATTGCTTTGGGTAGTAGAGTCATTTTCGCAATGTTGATTCTTCCAATCCAAGAACAGGGTATATCTCTGCATCTATTTGTATCATCTTTAATTTCTTTCATCAGTGTCTTATAATGTTCTGCATACAGGTGTTTTGTCTCCTTAGGTAGGTTTATTCCTAGATATTTTATTCTTTTTGTTGCAATGGTAAATGGGAGTGTTTTCTTAATTTCACTTCCAGATTTTTCATCATTAGTGTATAGGAATGCCAGAGATTTCTGTGCAATAATTTTGTATCCTGCTACTTTACCAAATCCATTGATTAGCTCTAGTAGTTTTCTGGTAGCATCTTTAGGATTCTCTATGTATAGTATCATGTCATCTGCAAACAGTGGCAGTTTTACTTCTTCTTTTCTGACTTGGATTCCTTTTATTTCCTTTTCTTCTCTGATTGCTGTGGCTAAAACTTCCAAAACTATGTTGAATAAGAGTGGTGAGAGTGGGAAACCTTGTCTTGTTCCTGATCTTAGTGGAAATGCTTTCAGTTTTTCACCCTTGAGGACGGTGTTGGCTGTGGGTTTGTCATATACCGCCTTTATTATGTTGAGGAAAGTTCCCTCTATGCCTACTTTCTGCAGGGTTTTTATCATAAATGGGTGTTGAATTTTGTCAGCGGCTTTCTCTGCATCTATTGAGATGATCATATGGTTTTTCTCCTTCAGTTTGTTAATATGGTGTATCACATTGATTGATTTGCATATATTGAAGAATCCTTGCATTCCTGGAATAAACACCACTTGATCCTGGTGTATGATCCTTTTAATGTGCTGTTGGATTCTGTTTGCTAGTATTTTGTTGAGGATTTTTGCATCTATGTTCATCAGAACCTGAAATTTTCTTTCTTTGTGACATCTTTGTCTGGTTTTGGTATCAGGGTGATGGCGGCCTCGTAGAATGAGTTTGGGAGTGTTCCTCCCCCTGCTATATTTTGGAAGAGTTTGAGAAGGACAGGTGTTAGCTCTTCTCTAAATGTTTGATAGAATTCGCCTGTGAAGCCATCTGGTCCTGGGCTTTTGTTTGTTGGAAGATTTTTAATCACAGTTTCAATTTCAGTGCTTGTGATTGGTCTTCATATTTTCTATTTCTTCCTGATTCAGTCTTGGCAGGTTGTGCATTTCTAAGAATTTGTCCATTTCTTCCAGGTTGTCCATTTTATTGGCATAGAGTTGCTTGTAGTAATCTCTCATGATCTTTTGTATTTCTGCAGTGTCAGCTGTTACCTCTCCTTTTTCATTTCTAATTCTATTGATTTTTCTCCCCTTTTTTCTTGATGAGTCTGGCTAATGGTTTATTAATTTTGTTTATCTTCTCAAAGAACCAGCTTTGGGCTTCCCTGGGGGCGCAGTGGTTGAGAGTCCACCTGCTGACGCAGGGAACATGGGTTCGTGCCCCGGTCCGGGAAGATCCCGCATGCTGCGGAGCGGCTGGGCCCGTGAGCCATGGTTGCTGAGCCTGAGCGTCCGGAGCCTGTGCTCCGCAGCGGGAGAGGACACAACAGTGAGAGGCCCGCATACCGAACAACAACAAAAAAAGAACCAGCTTTTAGTTTTCTTGATCTTTGGTATCGTTTCCTTCATTTCTTTTTCATTTATTTCTGATCTGATCGTTATGATTTCTTTCCTTCTGCTAACTTTGGGGTTTTTCTTATTCTTCTTTCTCTAATTTCTTTAGGTGCAAGGTTAGGTTGTTTATTTGAGATGTTTCCTGTTTCTTAAGATAGGATTGTATTGCTATAAACTTCCCTCTTAGAACTGCTTTTGCTGCATCCCATAGGTTTTGGGTCGTCGTGTCTCCACTGTCATTTGTTTCTAGGTATTTTTTGATTCCTCTTTGATTTCTTCAGTGATCACTTCGTTATTAAGTAGTGTATTGTTTAGCCTCCATGTGTTTGTATTGTTTACAGATCTTTTCCTGTAATTGATATCTAGTCTCATAGCATTGTGGTCGGAAAAGATACCTGATACAATTTCAATTTTCTTAAATTTACCGAGGCTTGATTTGTGACCCAAGATATGATCTATCCTGGAGAATGTTCCATGAGCACTTGAGAAAAATGTGTATTCTGTTGTTTTTGGATGAATGTCCTATAAATATCAATTAAGTCTATCTTGTTTAATGTATCATTTAAAGCTTGTGTTTCCTTATTTATTTTCATTTTGGATAATCTCTCCATTGGTGAAAGTGGGGTGTTAAAATCCCCTACTATGAATGTGTTACTGTCGATCGATCTCCCCTTTTATAGCTGTTAGTATTTGCCTTATGTGCTGAGGTGCTCCTATGTTGGGTGCATAAATATTTACAACTGTTATATCTTCTGCTTGGATCGATCCCTTGATCATTATGTAGTGTCCTTCTTTGTCTCTTGTAATAGTCTTTATTTTAAAGTCTATTTTGTCTGATATGAGAATTGCTACTCCAGCTTTCTTTTGATTTCCATTTGCATGGAATATCTTTTTCCATCCCCTCACTTTCAGTCTGTATGTGTCCCTAGGTCTGAAGTGGGTCTCTTGTAGACAGCATATATATGGGTCTTGATTTTGTATCCATTCAGCCAGTCTGTGTCTTTTGGTGGGAGCATTTAATCCATTTACATTTAAGGTAATTATCGATATGTATGTTCTTATTCCCATTTTCTTAATTGTTTTGGGTTTGTTATTGTAGGTTTTTTCCTTCTCTTGTGTTTCTTGCCTAGAGAAGTTCCTTTAGCATTTGTTGTAAAGCTGGTTTGGTGGTGCTGAACTCTCTCAGCTTTTGCTTGTCTGTAAAGGTTTTAATTTCTCCATCAAATCTGAATGAGATCCTTGCTGGGTAGAGTAATCTTGGTTGTACGATTTTCTCTTTCATCACGTTAAATATGCCCTGCCACTCCCTTCTGGCTTGCAGAGTTTCTGCTCAAAGATCAGCTGTTAACCTTATAGGGATTCCCTTGTGTGGTATTTGTTGTTTTTTCCTTGCTGCTTTTAATATCTTTTCTTTGTATTTAATTTCTGACAGTTTGATTAATATGCGTCTTGGCGTGTTTCTCCTTGGATTTATCCTCTATGGGATCTATCCTCTGTGCTTCCTGGACTTGATTAACTATTTCCTTTCCCATATTAGGGAAGTTTTTAACTATAATCTCTTCAAATATTTTCTCAGTCCCTTTCTTTTTCTCTTCTTCTTCTGCGACCCCTATAATTCGAATGTTGGTGTGTTTAATGTTGTCCCAGAGCTCTCTGAGACTGTCCTCAGTTTTTTTCATTCTTTTTTCTGTATTCTGCTCTGCAGTAGCTATTTACACTATTTTATCTTCCAGGTCACTTATCTGTTCTTCTGCCTCAGTTATTCTGCTATTGATCCCTTCTAGAGTATTTTTAATTTCATTTATTGTGTTGTTCATTGTTGCTTGTTTCCTCTTTAGTTCTTCTAGGTCCTTGTTAAATGTTTCTTGCACTTTCCCTGTTCTACTTCCAAGATTTTGGATCATCTTTACTATCATTATTCTGAATTCTTTTCCAGGTAGACTGCCTATTTCCTCTTCATTTGTTAGGTCTGATGGGTTTTTACCTTGCTCCTTCATCTGCTGTGTGTTTTTCTGTCTTCTCATTTTGCTTATCTTACTGTGCTTGGGGTCTCCTTTTTGCAGGCTGCAGGTTCATAGTTCCTGTTGGTTTTGGTGTCTGTTTCCAGTGGCTACGGTTGGTTTAGTGGGTTGTGTAGGCTTGCTGGTGGAGGGGACTAGTAACTGTGTTCTGGTGGATGAGGCTGGATCCTGTCTTTCTGGTGGGCAGGTCCACGTCTGGTGGTTTTGGGGTGTCTGTGGACTTATGATTTTAGGCAGCCTCTGTGCTAATGGGTGAGGTTGTGTTCCTGTCTTGCTAGTTTTTTGGCATAGGGTGTCCAGCACTGTAGCTTGCTGGTCGTTGAGTGAAGCTGGGTCTTGGCGTTGAGATGGAGATCTCTGGGAGATTTTCGCCATTTGATATTACGTTGAGCTGGGAGGTCTCTTGTGGACCAGTGTCCTGAAGTTGGCTCTCCCACCTCAGAGGCACAGCACTGACTCCTGGCTGGATCACCAAGAGCCTTTCATCCACACGGCTTTTGGGAGGTCTGAGGTCTTCTTCCAGCGATCAGTGGGTGTTCTATAGGAGCAGTTCCACGTGTAGATGTATTTCTGATGTGTCTGTGGGGAGGAAGGTGATGTCCGCGTCTTACTCTTCTGCCATCTTCCCCTAATTAAAAATCTATTTGCCATTCTTACATACTTGTTGGTGAAGCATCTGCTCATGTCTTTTGCCCATTTTTAATTGGCTTGTGTACTTTTATTATTGTTGAGTTTTGAGAGTTGTTTGTATATTATAGATACAAGTCTATTTTCAGACATTTGATTTGAAATATTTTCACTCACACTGTAGCTAGTCTTCATTTTCTTAAGTTTCTTTCACTCAGTAAAGTTTTTAATTTTGATGAAGTCTTGTTATCAAATGTCTTTTATGGAAAATGCTTTTTAAAATTTGTATTGGAGTATAGCTGATTTACAGTGTTGTATTAGTTTCTGCTGTACAATAAAGTGAGTCAGTTATACACATATATATATCCATTCTGTTTTAGATTCTTTTCCCATATAAGTCATTACAGACTATTGAGTAGAGGTCCCTGTGCTATACAGTAGGTCCTTATTAGTTATCTATTTTTTCATATATATATATATAGTAGTCTGTATATGTCAATCCCAATCTCCCAATTTATCCCTCCCATCCCCCTTTCCCCACCGGTAACCATAAGTTTGTTTTCTATGTCTGTGACTCTATTTCTGTCTTGTAAATAAGTTACTGGAAAAATGCTTTTGGTTCCAAGAATAAGAACTTGTTGGCAAGCCCAATATCATACAGATTTTCTACCTTTTCCTCTAAGACTTCTCACACTCTTATTTCTATTTGGACCTATGATCCCTTTTAATGTTTTTTTTTGGTATGAGGTTTTGAATGATGTTTATTTTGTATATGGTAGTCTTACTGTTAGACTATTCCTCCAAATTTTATTCTTCCTTTTCAAAATTGTTTAAGGTATTCAAGTTCCTTGCCTTTTCATATAAATTTTAGAATCACTTTGTCTGTATCTACAAAAAGTCTTGCTGAAATTTTGACTGCTATTGCTCTAAACCCATAGATTAATTTGAGGAGAACTGAAATTTTTACTATGTTGAGTCTTCCAATCCATAAACATGGTATGTCTTTCCATTTAATTAGGTTTTCTTTGATTTCTTTCATCAATGTTCTGTGGTTTTCAGCATATAGATTTGATAGATTTTGATAAATCTACACCTGTTTCATTTTTTGTAGTACTGCGTTAAAATTTTGTTTCCAATTTTCTATTGCTGGCATTTAGAAATATTGCTTTTTTAAAAACATCTTTATTGGAGTATAATTGCTTTACAATGTTGTGTTAGTTTCTGCTGTATAACAAAGTGAATCAGCTTTATTTATACATATATCCCCATATCCCCTCCCTCTTGCGTTTCCCTCCCACCCTCCCTACCCCACCCCTCTACGTGGTCACAAAGGACCGAGCTGATCTCCCTGTGCTATGCGGCTGCTTCCCACTAGCTATCTATTTTACATTTAGCAGTGTACATATATCCATGCTACTCTCTCCCTTCGTCCCAGCTTGCCCTTCCCCCTCACCATGTCCTCAAGTCCATTCTCTACATCTGCATCTTTATTCCTGTCCTGCCCCTAGGTTCTTCAGAACCTTTTTTTTTAGATTCCATATATATGTGTTAGCATACGGTATTTGTTTTTCTCTTTCTGACTTACTTCACTCTGTGTGACAGACTCTAGGTCCATCCACTTCACTACAAATAACTCAGTTTGGTTTCTTTTTATGGCTGAGCAATATTGCATTGCATATATGTGCCACATCTTTATCCATTCATCTGTAGATGGACACTTAGGTTGCTTCCATGTCCTGGCTATTGTAAATAGTCCTACAATGAACATTGTGGTACATGACTCTTTTTGAATTATGGTTTTCTCGGGGTATATGCCCACTAGTAGGATTGCTGGGTCGTATGGTAGTTCTCTTTTTAGTTTTTTAAGGAACCTCCATACTGTTCTCCAACAAGACAGTATGGTACTGGCACAAAAACAGAAATATAGATCAGTGGAACAGGATAGAAAGCCCAGAGATAAACCCACGCACATATGGTCACCTTATCTTTGATAAAGGAGGCAAGAATATACAATGGAGAAAAGACAGCCTCTTCCATAAGTGGTGCTGGGAAAACTGGACAGCTACATGTAAAAGAATGAAATTAGAACACTCCCTAACACCATACACAAAAATAAACTCAAAATGGATTAAAGACCTAAATGTAAGGCCAGACACTATAAAACTCTTAGAGGAAAAAACATAGGCAGAACACTCTATGACGTAAATCACAGCAAGATCCTTTTTGACCCACCTCCTAGAGAAATGGAAATAAAAACAAAAATAAACAAATGGGACCTAATGAAACTTAAAAGCTTTTGCACAGCAAAGGAAACCATAAACAAGACCAAAGGACAACGCTTAGAATGGGAGAAAATATTTGCAAGCGAAGCAACTGACAAAGGATTAATCTCCAAAATTTACAAGCAGCTCATGCAGCTCAATATCAAAAAAACAAACAACCCAATCCAAAAATGAGCAGAAGACCTAAATAGACATTTCTCCAAAGAAGATATACAGATTGCCAACAAACACATGAAAGGACGCTCAACATCACTCTCATTAGAGAAATGCAAGACAAAACTACAATCAGGTATCATCTCACACGGGTCAGAATGGCCATCATCAAAAAATCTACAAGCAAGAAATATTGCTTTTTTGTGTTGACATTGCATCCTGTGACATCACTTAGCTCACTTATTAGTTCTAGGAATTTCTTTATAGATTCCTTGGGATCTTCTGTGCAGATAACCATGTCTTATGCAAATGGGGATTAGTTTTTTTCCAGTCTATATGCCTTTTTTTTCTTGTTTTATTGAACTAAGACTTCCAGCACAAAGTTAGAAGTGGGGAGAGGGGACTTTTCAGCACCAAGCTCTACTTCTAAGGACTTCTTTTTGAGGTAAAATTCAGAGAACGTAAAATTCACCACTTTAACCATTTTAAAGTGTGTGATTCAGGGACTTGTACATTCACAATATTGTGCAACCATTACTGTTACCTAATACTGTAATATTTTCATCACCCCAAAAAGAAAGCCCATACCTATTAAGCAGTCGCTTCCTGTTATGGTCTGAATTGTGTCCCCACCCCCCAAATTCGTATGTTGAAACCCTAAGCCCCAGTACCTCAGAATGTGACTGCATTTGGAGACAGGGCCTTTGAAGAGGTGATTAAAGTAAAATGAGGCTGTTAAGGTTGGACGCAAGTCCAATCTGACTGATGCCCTTATAAGAAGGAGAAATTTGGACATGCAAAATGACCCCAGGAATGCACATGTAGAGAGGAAAGTCCACGTGAGGACACAGTGAGAAGGCAGCCATCTGCAAGCCAGGAAGAGGTCTCAGAAGAAACCAAATCTGCTGGGACCTTGATCTTGGACTTACTGCATCCAGAACTGTGAGAAGATAAATTTCTGTTGTTTAAGCCACTTGGTGATATTTTTTATGGCAGCCCTAGCAAACTAATATACTCCCAGTTTACCTCTCTCCTCTAATTTTTGTCTCTACAGACTTGTCTGTCCTGGACATTTCATACCACATGTGGCCTTTTGCATCAGGCTTCTTTCACTTAGCATGTATTCAGGATTATAGCGGTTATCAGTACTTCATTTCCCTTTATGACAGAAAATTCCATTGTATGGCTACATACACTACATCTTGTTTATTCACTTATCAGCTGATGGTCATTTGGGTTAGTTCTGCTCTTTGTCTATTTATGGACAATGCTGGTATGAATATTCAAGTACACGTTTTTGTTTGAACACCTGTTTTCAACTGTCTCTGCTACATACCTAGGAGTGGAATTGCTAGGTCATATGGTAATTCAATGTATACATTTCTGAGGAATCACCAAACATTTTCACAGCATCTGAACCATTCTAGATTCCCCCCTACAATGGGTCAAGGTTCCTTTTCTCCACATCCTCAGCAACACATTATTTTCCTTTAAAAAAAAATTACAGCCATCCTAGTTGGTGAGAAACAGTATCTCATTACGTTTTTATTTGCATTTCCCTAAAGACTACTGATGTTGGGCAGCTGTTTTTGTGTTTATTGGCCATTTGTATATCTTCCTTGGAGAAATGTCTACTCAAGTCTTTTGCCCATTTTAAAAAATTGAGGTGAAATTCACATAAAATAAAATTAACCATTTTAACTAGGGAACAATTCAGTAGAATTTAGTACATTTACAATGTTGTAGGACCACAACCCCTATCTAGTTCTAAAACATTTTCATCACCCCAAAGTAAAACCCCGTATCAATTAAAGCAGCTGCTCCCCATCCTGCTCCCCATTTCTGGCCAAACCATGCCAACCACCAATCTGCTTTCTGTCTCTATTCTGGATACTTCATATAAATGAAATCATACAATATGTGACCTGTTGTTTTGTTTGGCTTCTTTTACTTAGTATAATGTTTTCAAGATTCCTCCACATCATAGTATGTTTCAGTACCTCATTCGTTTTTTATGAATGATAGTCCAATTCAATGGATATACTAAATTTTGTTTATCCATTCATCAGTTGATGGACATTTGGGTTGTTTCCAACTCTTGGCTACCGTGAACAGTGCTGCTATGAATATTCATGTACAAGTGTTTGAGTACCTGTTTTCAATTCTTTTTGGTATATACCTAGGAATAGAGTTGCTAGGTCATATGAATTCTCATATGAAAAACCTCCCCCCAAAAAACTGTTTTCCACAGCAGTCTCACCATTTTACATTCCCCACCAACAATGTCTGTAGGTTCCAATTTCTCCACATCTTTGTAAACACTTGTTATTCTCCATTTTTAAAATTATGGTCAGCTCAGTGAATATAAGGTGGTATCTTGTTACAGTTTTGATTTGCTTTTTCCAAATGACGAATGATGTTGAGCATCTTTTCGTGTGCTTGTTGGCCTTTTGTACATCTTCTTTGGAGAAATGTCTATTCAAGTACTGTGCCCATTTTTAAATTGAGTTGTCATTTAGTTGCTGAGCTGCAAGAGATCCTTATATATTCTGGATACTAGACCCATTCAGATATTAAGATTTGCATATATTTTCTCCTATTCTGTAGGTTGTCCTTGCACTTTCTTGGTAATGTCTTTTGATGCAGAAAAGATTTTAGTGTCTGGTTTTTTTAAAAATACATTTACTTATTTATTTTTGGCTGTGTTGGGTCTTTGTTGCTGCACACGGGCTTTCTCTAGTTGCAGCGAGTGGGGGCTACTCTTCCTTGTGGTGCCAGGCTTCTCACTGCGGTGGTTTCTCTTGTTGTGGAGCATGGGCTCTAGGCGCATGGGCTTCAGGAGCTGTGGCTCGCGGGCTCTAGAGCACAGGCTCCGTGGTTGTGGCTCATGGGCTTAGTTGCCCCGCAGCATGTGGGATCTTCCCGGACCAGTGCTTGAACCTGTGTCGCCACATTGGCAGGCGGATTCTTAACCACTGAGCCCCCAGGGAAGCCCAAAAGATTTTAGTTTTCATGAAATCCAATTTATCTGCTTTCTTTTGTTATTCATGCTTTTGGTGTCATATCTAAGATTCCATTACCAAATCCAACATCATGAAGATTTACCCCTATGTTTTCTTATAAGCATTTTATAGTTTTAGCTCTTCTATTTAGGTCATTGATCTATTTTGAGTTAATTTTTATGTATAGTGTATGTGGATAACCAGTTGTCCCAGCACCAGTTGTTGAACAGACTCTTCTTTCCTCATTGAATGACCTCAGCACCCTTGTTGAAAATCAGTTGGCCACAGATATGCAGGTTTATTTGTGGACTCTCAATTTTATTCCATTGGTCTCTGTGTCTCTGCTTATGCCAGGTCCACAAAGTTTTGGTTAGTGATGATTTGTAGTAAGTTCTGAAATCTGGAAGCGTGATTCCTCCAACTTTATTCTTCTTTCTCGATATTATTTTCACTATTCAGGGCACCTTGCAATTCCTTATGAATTTTAGGATCATCTTTTCCATTTTTGTAAAAAGGGCCATTGGAATTTTAATACAGATTTTATTGAATCTTTGGGGAGTACTGTCATCTTAACAATATTGGGTCTTCCAATCCATGAGCAAGGGATATCTTTTGATTTATTTAGGTGTTTTTTCTTTCACCAATGTATTCTAGTTTTAACTTTACAAGTCTTTCCCATTCTTGGTTAAATTTTTTCCTAGGTATTTTATTATTTTGTATGCTGTCGTAATTGGATTTTTTAGTTTTATTTTTTACGTTGTTCATTGCTGGTGTGTAGAAATACACACTGATTTTGTGCACTGATTTTGAACACTGCAACCTTGCTGAACTCATTTATCAACTCTAGTAGCTTTGGGGGCTTTCTTTCAGATTGTCTATATATAGGAACACATGATCTGCAAATACAGTTTTACTTCTTACTTTCCAATTTGGATGCCTTTTATTTCTTTTTTTGCCTAATTGTTTTGGCTAGAACCACCAGTAACATATTGAATAACAGTGGTAAAAGTGGGCATCCTTGTCTTGTTCCTCATCTTATGGGAGAAAGCTTTTCACCATTGAGTAAAATGTTAGCTGTGGGTTTTCATAAAAGCCCAAAAATGTTCAGGAATGTTCCCTAGATTCCTGGTTTTCTGAGTATTTTTATTATGGAAGGATGTTGAAATTTTGCTTTTTGTGCATCAGTTGTGGGTTTTTTCCTTCATTCTGTTAATGTGGAATATTAATCAATTGATTTTCTTATGTTGAACCTCACTTCTATGCCAGGGATAAATCCCACTTGATCATAGTGTATAATCCTTTTAATGTGCTATTGGATTCAGTATGGTAGGATTTTGTTGAGGATTTTTGCATCTGTATTCATAGTGAATATCACTTTGTAATATTTTTTTTGGTGATATCTTTGTCTGGCTTTGGTATCAGGGTAATACTGGCCTCAAAGATGAGTTAGAAGTGCTCCATTCTCTTCTATTTTTGGAGAGTTTTGAGAAGGATTAGTGTTAATCCTTCTGTAAATGTGTGGCAGAATTAACCAGTGTGGTCATCTGGTCTTGGAGTTTTCTTTGTTGAGATGTTTTTGCATACTGATTCAATCTATTTAGTTTTTATAGGTCTGTTCAGGTTTTCTATTTCTTTTTGAGCCAGTTTCGGCAATTTGTGTATTTCTAGGAATTTGTCCACTTCATTTAGGTTATCTAACAATTGTTTGGTTTTACCTTATAATCATTTCTTATTTCTGTAAAGTTGGTAGTAATGTCCCTACTTTTAATTCAGGTTTTAGTTATTTGGTTCTTCTCTCATCTTTTTGTCAGTCTAGCTAGATATGTCAATTTTGTTGATCTTTTTAAAGAACTAACTTTTGGTTTCTTTGATTCTATTGTTTCTGTATTCCCTATTTTGTTTGTCTTCACTCTATTATTTCCTTCCTTCTAACGGCTTTGAATTTAGTTTGCATTTCTTTTTCTAGTTCCTTCAAGCACAGAGTTAGAAATACCTTAAAGACTGATTTGAGGTATTTCTTTTTTAAAGTAGGCATGTATAGCTATAAATTCCCCTCTGAGCACTGCTTTTGCTGCATCCCATAAATCTTGGTATGTTGTGTTTTCATTGTCATTAGTCTCAAAGTATTTTCTAATTTATCTTGTGATTTCTTCTTTCTCTTAAACACTGGCTATTTAAGAGCATGTTTTTAAATTTCCACATATTTGTGAATTTTCCAGATTTCTTTCTGTAACTGATTTCAGATTCCATTCCATCTTTGTAGAAGATGCTTTGTATGATCCCAGTCTTCAAAAATTGAGACCTGTTTTGTGAACTAACATGTGGTTTATCCTGGAGAATGTTTTATGTGCACTTGGGAAGGAAGTGTATTCAGCTATTGTTGGGTGGAGAATTTTGTATGTGTCTATTAGGTATAGTTTGTTTATAGTGTTGTTCAAGTCTTCTGTTTCATTACTTTTTTTCTAATTGTTCTATCCTTTAAGGAAAGTGGGGTGTTGAAGTCTCCCACTAGTACTGTTGAACTGTCTACCTCTCCCTTCAGTTCTGTCAATTTTTGTGTGATATATTTTGGGGTCCTTTTGTTAGGTGCATATATGTTTATAATTGTTATGTCTTATATCATTTTTTGTTCCTCAATTCTTCCTTACCGCCTTTTGTATTAGAAAGACATTTTCTAGTACACTGTTTTGCTTCCTTCCTTTCTCTCTCTCTACTATATATCTCTATTTTCTTAACGGTTTCCCTGGAATTACAATTAACACTTTAGTTCAAATTAGCTCCTCAGACTGGGTGAATTGACATTACCCAGTCTGAGGAGCAGAAAGAAAGAAAGAATGAAGAAAAATAAAGAGCCTGAGACCTGTGGGACATCTTAAAACACTCTAAGTATACTCATAATAGGAGTCCCAGTAGAGGATGAGATAGAGAAAGGGGCAGAAAATGTATACAAATCACCTTTCTTGAAGTTTGGTGATTCTTTCTTTCGTCTTCTCAAACCTGCTGTTGAACCTATCTAGTGAATTTTTCACTTCCCTTATTGTACTTCTCAGTTCTAGAATTCCTATTTGGTTCCTTTTTATAATTTCTCTCTTTATTGATATTTTCTATTAGGTATTCTCTATCATCCTCATGGTTTTCTTTAGTTCTTTGTATATCATTTCCTTTAGCTTTTTGAGAATATTTTAAATAGTTGATTGAAAGTCTTTGTCTAGTAAGCCCAACCTCTTGGCTTCCTCCAGGAATGTTTTTATTAATTTATTTTTCATGCTTTCAGCCCATAATTTGTTTCTGTGAATGCCTTTTTTGTTGTTGTTGAAAACTGGACATTTCGAATATTATAACTATGGAAATCGTATTCTACCCCCTCCCCAGGGTTTATTGGTGCCGCTTGTTTTAGCTGATTTTGTTTGTGTGCTTAGTGACTTTCCTGAACTAATTTTTTATAGTCTATATTCTTTGTTATATGTGGCCACTGAGGTCCTTGTCCTGTTAGCTTAGTAGCCATCTAGTGACTTGACAGAGATTTACTTAAATGCTGAGATTCTGGTGGTTTTTTTTCTGGATTTAGTATTTGCCAGGTTGCTATAAAATACTGATTAGTTTCTAGAGTTCCAATAAAGTTGATTCTGACAGTTTGTGCCAGATTATTCACTGCTTTTGTGGAGGACTTTTTTTTTTTTTTTTAACGGTACGTGGGCCTCTCACTGTTGTGGCCTCTCCTGTTGCGGAGCACAGGCTCCGGACACGCAGGCTCAGTGGCCATGGCTCACGGGCCCAGCCGCTCCGTGGCATGTGGGATCTTCCTGGACCGGGGCACAAACCCGTGTCCCCTGCATCGGCAGGTGGACTCTCAACCACTGCGCCACCAGGGAAGCCCTGTGGAGGACTTTTGAAGTTTCCTACTCTGCCATTTTTGTTGATGTCACTCTCTCTTTTGTCACTTTCTCTCTTGATGTCACTTTTTCAATTTTAATGTTCTGAGGGGGAAAATGTCAATTTAGAATTCTTTATCCATTAGGGTTATTAATGAAGAATAAAAACATTTTCAGGCAAGCACAGATGCAGAAGCTTTAGCTCAAATGCACACCTTTCTTAGGAAGTTACTAGAGGGCCTTTAACAGCAAAATGACAGAGTGAACCAAGAAAAATGACATGAAATCCAGACAACAATGGATCCAACCCAGGAGAATAATGAAGGAAAGCCCCAAGACATCAGCTGAGACCTGATTAGCATAGGAAGATGGAAGGCTTTAGGGAGCGATCCTAGGAATCTGGAACTCAGGGAGGTGATAAAGTCAGAGAAATAAGGGAGAAAAAAGCCATTCAAAACCCCATGAAAAAGCAAAAAGCTATACAGGAAAGGAAATGGAATCATAGTGTACTACTTTATAGTGCTTGGTTGTACATGGAATAATATTAATATAATCATAACAATATAAACATTTTGTTTTCTATTCTTAGAATCAACTAGTACACAAAGCACAGAAAACACAATTGTGATTACAACATAGAACACAGGTTTTTGCAACTGTGAAAATATAACGGTTTATGGTAAAACTGCAAGTAACACTAGGGAGCCAAGAGATGTTGTCTATTGTCTGTTGTTGATAGAATAAATAAAGGGGCAAACTTTAAGATTAGAAAAGTAACAACAGAAGAACAAAAAGTAGTAATATAACTACATTGGGCAGAATGGAGATGGGGCGGTGTGAACTAAATCCTCATTTGTGAGACCAAGATAACATAATAAGAAGAATAATTAATATCTAAAATTAGTAAATCAAGAAAGAGTATCAAAAGTATATTATTTAGAGATATCAAAGTAAACAACAGAAGAACTAAAAACAAAATTGGGAGAAAGAAGTGGTTCCCCCTGAGGAGTGACAGTATTTCTCATAAATTCTGTGCCATCTGATATTTTTATGCACGTGCATCTATTACTTTGATGAAAAATTTAAAAATTAACACTTGTGTATGGTTCAACATTCCAAAGCTATGTAAAGGTACAATTAAGTCTCCACACCTCCTTCCTACTTCCTCTCTGCTGAGGTGACTGATGTTTCCTTCCAGATATGCTGTGTATTTCCAAGCAAGTACACTGGTATGTCATGAGTAGATTTCTCTTCCATATCCTTATATGAATGGTAGCATTCTATACAGACTGTTCTTGTACCTTGCCTTTTTTACTTAACAGTGTATCTTGGAGATATTTATGTATCACTACTGAGCATCCTTATTTTTTTTGGTCACGCCATGCGGCATGTGGGATCTTAGTTCCCCGACCAGGGATTGAACCTGGCCCCGTTGCAGTGGAAGCACAGAGTCTTAACCACTGGACCGCCAGAGAATTCCCCTCATATTTTTAATAGCTGAATATTATTCCATCATTTAGATGCATCATAATTTATTTAATCAGTTCTGTACTGACAGACATCTGTCATTTTCCCCAATTCTTTGCTGTTTCAAACAATGCTATCATAATAAATTGACAAATATTATAAGAAAAAAATTTAAGGCATTCTTTGTTTCTGTCACCCAATTAGATAATGAACTTGGCTTTCTCTCTGCCTCCTTGGTGCCTACCATGGAGTAGTTACTGTATTTGCTAATTTAGGTTGAAGTGAAATTAAATGAGGAAACTAAGCTATGCAAACATTTAAATGAGATACTGTAATTCTAAAATCAAGTTTATGGCACAACAAAGACAAGAGCTTATACAAATCTATAAGACTCTGCACACTCAGCCTTTGTTTTACAATTCATCAGAGACAGGGAAAGTAACAGTGCAACTCAGTTTAGAATAATGCAGGAAAGGAAATGTGGGACAGGGCTGTGGTGATGTAACTGCAATGAACAGACTCCTTGCTTGTATGATCCTAGCTTTCTAGATCCCTGATATCCAAGATGCTAAAGAGATTCTAATTCCTCACAGAGATGTTCACATGTATAAGCAAGACTATAGAATTCTCAGTGTCTTACTAATGAGAAAAATAAAATGAAATAAAACAATCAATTCCCTGGAATGGAGATTAACCCACCAATACATACATATATCTCTGTCATACTTACTCTGAGCTCTTTTGGGCCTGTATGGACTGAAAGCAAGTGTAGAGTACCCGTCCAGTCTAAAAAAAGAAAGAAAAAAAGAAAGGTCACACAGAGGGTTAATATTGAAAGAGGTATAGCAATTTAGTGGACTCTAACCTAAAACTCAAAGGCCCCTCTGGGAGTGGAAGGTTAGAAGAGACTCCAAAGATAGACTGTGCATAAATCAGTTTCTGTAAGGAGGATCAAATACTCAGTCAAGGGCTTCCCTGGTGGCGCAGTGGTTGAGAGTCTGCCTGCCGATGCAGGGGACACGGGTTCATGACCCGGTCCGGGAAGATCCCACATGCCACAGAGCGGCTGGGCCCGTGAGCCATGGCCACTTAGCCTGCGCGTCCAGAGCCTGTGCTCTGCAACGGGAGAGGCCACAACAGTGAGAGGCCCGCGTACCGCAAAAAAAAAAAAAAAAAAAAAAGAACTCAGTCAACATGAGATGGCCACAATCAAACATCCACTCATGTGACAGCAGAGAATTGCTCACAAACATGAGAACCAAGAAACTAAGAATGAGACCATTGAAACTCCTTTTTTGGAAGCTGACAAACTCATGCGACAACTATTTATCATGACAATAAATTTATGATGACAAAGCCAGAAGCATTTCAAATGAAGTATGAAGTTCAAGAGAGTAAACTTTAATGTTTTCAGAAAAGAGTGATTTTATGAAGAATATTCATTATTAACACAGATTCTGAGAATATAACTAATGTACTAAACAATAGGAGGACACACTTGGTAAATCGGCAAAATTCATACTTGCAGTGTTAAATTTTCTTTTTGTTTGAAGTGACACATAGTGAAACCTCTTGATCTGAACGTAACATTCAAACAGAAGCACTCTAAATATAGAATAGCAAGACTAGCCACTGATTGAGCTGAGTAAGTTAAGGCCGAGTTGGGATCCAGGTTGTTGTCAGGGTTCGAGTATATTTATGTAAAACACCTAAAGAGTAAGTGCCATACAATACGTGATAAATGGCAGCACTTGTTACTGTTATTAGCCTCCACTCCTACCACCGTGGTCAAACATCCATCATCTCTTTCCTAGATTACTAGTTGCTTCCTAACTGGTTTCACGGATGCCATGGACGCTGCACCCCCTCCCTCCCTGTCCCCCCAGCCCCACCCCCAGTTATCTTCCAGACCTCACTGTAGGATGACCACATGATTTACCATGCAAAGAGTTACCATGGTACCATGGTACCATGGTACCATGTCCTGGTTACCATGTTACCAGGACACTTCCAAGAAGGAAAGGTGCTAACTGAATAGGAGACTGGGACAATGGGTGGAACTGGGACTGACAGAGGCAAGCTGGGACATGTAGTCATGTTCTGCCTCACTCTGCTGCAGCCACACTGACTTCCTCGATGTCCCCTAAACATGCCACACTCACCTCAGGGTCTTTTCACTGGCTATTTCCTCTGCCTGGAACGCTCTTCCCCCAAGAAATCCACAAGACTTGCTCCCTCACTTTCTTCAGGTCCTGACTCAATGACCCTCCTGATTGAAACCTTCCCTGGCCACCCTATTAAAATTGCAAAAAGATTTTTCTCTATTCTCTGTGTCTGTGTGTTTATACACACACGCATGCGCATGTGCACACACACACACATGGACACACACATACACACACAATACCTTTGTATTTTTATCTTCTATGAAACAGGAAAATATAAGTCCTACAAAGCCTTGATCCATCATCTGGTACATGGCTTGTGTACGAACATCTGCAAATAAACAAAAATAAAAATCTACTGTTAAACTGTATCTCCCAGACGTGAAAATATAAAGATAACAGCAGCATACAATCCTCGCGGGATTCAGATTCTAAAGGCAGAACAGGGGTACATCCTAATGACAATATTATTGTCAAAGTATAAACATTTTACTAGGTTAGTGAAATACTACAGGAGTCGGCAATTAAATAATAAAATTTGTTACTAATTCTAGGCTGCCTAGCCCACAACTAGCCCTGCTATGAAATGTAGCATAGAAAGAAAAAAATGGAAAGCCTATTATCCCAAAAACACCTGATAATTTCTTCCAGGAGGACTCCAAAAGAAAGGAAGGCATTTGAAGGAGACAGCAAGATTTCTTAGAATAAGCCTTTTGATGGACAGCTTCTAGGGAAGTGAATATATTAGACTTGATACTAAAGAATGGCAGTGTAGAACTATTACAGAGGAAACTATTGTATACAAGTGACTACAATAGAATTAAATACTACATTCCAGGGAACAGAAACAAAATCTCACTAAATGGTTACACAGTTTTTGAAAAGGAAATCATAGACAAGCACCAAGTAACATTTGAAAGGATTAGTTAAAAGATTACCAAAAACTGAACAGAGGCAAAGTTTAAAGATATGAAGTACTCAGACCATTATTTATGGATACAAAAGATCTGGTATTACAACAAAACAGTGCACAGCATGGTTTGGTCTGGTGACTTATGCCTAGTTAGCTTGTTCTATATGTTCTTAAATATACTTCGCATTGATCTGGATTGGGACTCTACCCAATATATTCCTAAGTAAAGAGTAAGGCCCAACAGTACCCAGCAAAGAGTATGAGAAAAATACTGGCTGAAACAGTTGGTGAAAATGAACAGCACTGCTTGAATGATCTCTGTACCTGCTATATGACCTTGGTAAAATTTTTAATACCTCTAAGCCTATTTCCTCATCAGTTAAGTAAGGATAAACATCATCCGTACTTTTTCAGGGTTTTGTATTTTAAAAGTTGCCAGATGTTTTTAGCACAATGCCTAGCACATCAGAGGTACTTCATAATAATTCATTACATTTCGTTCCATCCACAACCATTGTTGATGAACTGCTGAATCTGAAATGGATTAGTATCCATACTGTGCCACCCAAAGTGCTTCTGTCAAGATCACCAATGATGCATTTTTGGTTCTCAATTTACCCGATTGCTCCCTCTTTGAAACACTATCTTCACTTGGCCTCACATTCCCACTCTTCTCATCTCTGTCCTCTTAACTTCCTGGCTGTTCTTTTCCAGTCTCTGGCTGGATCCTTCCCATCTTTCCATCCTCGAAATATTGGCATGCCCAGGGCTCTGTCTTCAGCCACCTTCTCTTCTCCATCTACACTTACTCCCTGGGGGAGTTCATTTAGTTCCACGGCTTCAAATCTCATCTCTATACTGGCCACTCCCAACTCCTACTCAATAAACTCTAGTTCCGGTCTTCTACCCAAACTGCCGAATCATATATCCAATTGTGTACCTGACACTGAGACTTGGTTGTCTTAATACTGTGCTCCTCAGGGCAGTAGGTCCATGAACTATTTGTTACCCGTTCACAAGGAGACAAGAGCTTGAGCTGGAATGGAAATTAATGCTCTGCTTCCTTCATTGACAAAGTCTTAAGAAAAATGTAAGCTGAACTAAACAATATGCTAAGTTGACATAGATGATTTTTTTTTGTTTTTGGCCATGCCAAGCTGCTTGCAGGATCTCAGTTCCCTGACTAGGGACTGAACCCGGGCCACAGCAGTGAAGGCCCAGAATCCTAACCACTAGGCCACCAGGGGACTCCCGACATAGAGGATTTCTGTTTGGTGTAGGCTCCTTATCGAACTGGTCACAGACCAAAGCCAGGCTAGGTGAGCATCACTTGCTTACCAGACATTTGAAACTCAACATGTCCAAAAGCACACACTTGATTTCCTCCACAAAATCTGCTACTCCCAAAGCCACACTGGCTCTCCTGCTTTTCCTCAAATATTCCAGGCACGCTCCTCCTCAGGGCCTTTGCACTGCCTTTTCCTCTCTGCCTGGGATGCTCTTCCGCAAGATATTTGCACGGCCAACTCTCACTTCCTTCAGGTTTTTGCTCAACTGTTACCTTCTCCATGAGGCCTAATCACGTTACTTAAAATACAAACCCTATGCCCCTTACCCTGATTTACATTTTTCCCTGAGGTAACTTAATTACTTCCAAATTACCTCCTAAATGCCAAATCCAAAAGATACACTTTAGTCTAAATGAGGACCATCCAAGAGACCTTCTCGCAACTGTGCCAATTTTTCTTTCAGCATCAGACAGTCTGAAGGGACAAAAGAATCACACCTCCCGTTTCCTGGTGTAAAAGTAGAACAGTCTGAGCACCATATTCTTTCATTTACTCTTGACTCAAAATTTTCCTGAAACAGAAACCACAGACCCCAGTTCATAATAAAGGATTTTAAAAGAATGAGAGACTATATATACAAGTGTTTTTAGAATATGAGCCCTGAGATAGTCATCACATTACAATAAAATTTTGGTTCAGCCTTCACTTATTCTATCCCTGGTCCTAACAGAGCTTCCATCTATGTCAGTTTGCTAAAGAAGGGCATAGAAATGTATTGTAATATCAAAAAAATTTTGTTTGTAATGATTCTAAGGAGTATTGACATGTAACTTCTAGAAGAGAATGTTTGGGGAAATGTACTTTTTAAAAATGACTGGTTATAGAAAACTGCTTAATTAAAACTACAGCCTATATTTGTCATGGGAGGTTGATCTGACCCACCAACTTTGGTAATAAATTAACACACCATGACACCACCATAGCAGTGCTTCCCTGCTTATAAAAGGATCAAGCAGATCTTATAATTAGGAACATAACTACAGGCGCATGTCTCCTTTTACTATGCACTTACAAAGACAGGAAAGTTAATGTAAGAGTAACTGAAAAACAGTGCCAAGTCACATGCGATTTACAAAATAGGCTGTGCTTTTTAAATTGCTTCCCTTTTTCTTTTGCAAGCCATGTCCTATAGGTAAAATTTGGGTAAGTTCGTTGCATGGGTATGACATAACTCAACTATGTATCTTTTTCCCCACCACCAAACCTATGCTTCCTCCTCCATTTCCTGTTTTCATAAATAGCATTCCCACTTAACCAGACAAAGCAGACGCTGGAGAATGCCAAGGCCCCTGATTCACAGAAACCTCCACTGAGATACTGACTCTGCCACTTATTAGCTGACTGGTTTTGCACAAAGTATTTCAGCTGGAACCTCAGCTTAGTTTCTTAGGAGCCACACACTCCTCATGATTATTTGGGAAGTGTTTCAAGAAGTAGAGAGTGGTTGCAGTATCAAATGCTACAGACTTGGGAGACAGATATGGTTCAGACCTCAGCACTGCCACTTACTCAACACATGGGAGCCTGTTTCCTCCTCACTGCCATGAGGCGGAAGGTCTCTAAGTCACGGGTTAGACGAGGAAACATTCATTTCCGCAAGTAAAGTTATTCTAATTCTTTCAAAAGAGTCAGATAGAGACAAAAAGTGACCATGATTAGAGAAAAAGGGTAAAGATAAAGAGAAAGAAAACAGGGCTTCCCTGGTGGCGCAATTGTTAGGAATCTGCCTGCCACTGCAGGGGACACGGGTTCCAGCCTTTGTCTGGGAAGATCCCACATGCCGTGGAGCAACTAAGCCTGTGCACAACTACTGAGCCTGTGCTCTAGAGCCCATAAGCCACAAGTACTGAGCCCACGAGCCTCAACTACTGAAGCCCACGCACCTAGAGCCCGTGCTCCACAACAAGAGAAGCCACCACAATGAAAAGCCTGCGCACTGCAATGAAGAGCAGCCCCCACTCGCCGCAACTAGAGAAAGCCCGCGCGCAGCAATGAAGACCCAACGCAGCCAAAAAAAAAAAAAAGAGAGAGAGAAAACAATCTTGTTACATTATACTGATTAGAGGGCCGAGGAGGTAGGTTGACAGCCCCAAGAGCTAGGATGATCCATGTGTCAAACAGAGATTGTAAACATCAGTTTTATAAATTTCACCCTTCACACCTTTGATTCTTCCAAATGGTAGTGTACTAGACAGTGATAGTCACAATCGGCAATTTTCAGTTATAGTTTATTTATTATTATCATTATTTTGGATACCAGCCAATTGTCAGGGTTTAGTCTTGATTTCCTGAATACTGTCAAAATGGAGTGCCAAAATTTTATCTCTATTAAAAATAATCAATATGACATAAATCAGTACTTTTAAAACAGCGAAATAAAAATAAGGACGTCTGCTTAAGTAAGGATACTTAAATTTTGATTTAAAATAACCACAGCCCATGTAATGGAGAAGGAAAAATGATATTCATTTCTAAGAACAAAAAACATTGCAATCCCATAATACTTACCGACATGTGAAGGCCAAACAGTTATATGGGGATGGGAATGATACCAGCCCACAACTCTCATGGGGCGACCAGTTAGTTCAGCCAACCTGTGTGTCTGTCAAGGTATTTTCAACTTGTGGGAACACAATTTGTGATGCTAATAAAGGCTCAGAAAGCAACCTGAAGTTTAAAATAAACCTATCACAATTTAATGTCAACAAAAGAATGAAAAAAGGTCAATGCCCAGAATTTCCCAGACTTCCCTTCTAAAGCCAAAAGTATTTCTTTTTTTTAAATAGAATCCATTTGGTTTCCATTATTGTATATAGTTATATGCTCTTAATCCAATTTAGCTAATACTTGATCACTCAAATACTCATCACTGTGCTATCTGAAAAGAAGCTTCTAAATCTTTGGATGTCACATTATTAACTTGAGTAATCTTCTGTCCTCTAGCCCAACCTACCCTCATTCCTGAAAAAGTACAAAATTTAAAAAATTCATTTCATTTCTCTCTGGCAGGCTGCCAGTGTCAACAATAGCAAGTAGGGTGGTTTCAGAGACCAAATGAACAAAGACCCCCAGTTTAGTCTCCCCATTTGTCTAGAAATATCCCCCAAAAGAACATTTTCTCCTTTGTTCTGGAAATAAAAATTTACCGTAACTGTCTGAGACTCTGACTTGAGATAAGAACTCGGTTGGAGATAAGAAGCTGTCCCCTTCTGTTGCTACTCACTGTAAAGTGCTGGTTCATTTTCCTGTGAATTACTTGCATTGAAACCCAATAGTCCTATCTGTATAGCTAAGTGTAAGAATACTTTTTAGGGACTTCCCTGGCGGTTCAGTGGTTAGGACTCCACACTTCCACGGCAGGAGGCACAGGTTCCATCCCTGGTTGGGGAACTAAGACCCTATATGCTGCGTGGCACAGCCAACAACAACAACAAAAACTTTTTAAATATATTTTTTTTTAATTTCAAATGCCAAGAGAAGTTACTTAACTTCCCTAAGCCCATTTCTTCAGCTAAGGCGAGGGAAAGGACCACCCGAAAGGATGGAAGGTAACTCTGCCCAGCACTCAAGCAGGACAGGGACTGGGGGCTGGCCACTGGCCAGAATGCAAATCTAATAATTTCAGGCGGCCTTGGGCAGGAGGCTCAGAAGGCACTCGCCTCAGCAGTGTGGGGAAAAAATGACTCCTACACTGAAAGCTCCTCCGGTCCCACGCAGCAAACCTTCAAACAAGTATCAATAGGATCTAACTGTCCCTGGTAACCTAACAGCATCCCAGAACAAAGCTAAAAAAATATGTCTAGGAATACAAAGATATCCAGCCCCCAGGGGAAAATCATAATGCTGGCATCCAATCTAAAATTACCAGGTGTGCAGAGAATTGGGAAAATCCAACCTATAGTGAGGAGACAGAGAACAGATTCATGGCTCCCATGGTTTGAGGTGTGCAGGGTGAGGGTGACTATCCAGGGGAAGCTTGAGGCAGATCTTTACGGTAATGGAACAGTTCTGCACCTTGACTGCTGTGGTGTTTTTTTATATATATATATCTCTACACATATGACAAAATGGCATAGAACTACACACATTAATGTCAATTTCCTGGTTTCCATATTGAACCGTAAGTTATGTAACATGTAACCTTTGGGGGAAACTGTGTAAAGGTACAGGGACCTTCCCATACTATTTTTGCAACTTTCCATGAATCTATAATTATTTCAAACTAAAGAGTTTAAAAAAAGATGCAAAAGGTACACATCATAAGAGGAGACTGATATATATGATTATATAAAAGTGCAACAAGAACAATTTGATTGGGGAAAAACACACACATACCGTGAAAAAGCTGACAAAAATCACTATCCTTATCACAAAAGGCTAGCTTTCTTAACATAAACTATAAATTATTAAGAAAAATATTTCCAAATCAATAGAAAAACGGGCAAAGGAAATAACCATATAATTCAGAGAAAAATACAAATGACTCCTAAAAATTAAAAGCTGATCAAATTTACTCACAAGAAAAATGCTAATTAAAATTGCAAGAAAGAAGATACAATTTTTTGCCAATCAGGTTGGCAACAACCAAAAACTTTGATTTACCAGGGCCTCGCAGCACAAAAGCAAAACTTTGATAACATACAACGTTTAGAAGGGTGTGGGGAAACAGATACTCTTGCACATGGCTAGAGGGTAAACTGGTCAAACTGCTACAGGCGCAAGTCCATATAACCTTTGCCCCGGCAATTTCACATCTAGGAATTGATTCTACAGATACACGCACACATTTGTGAAATGCAACGTCCAAGGTTATTTGCTGCAGCACTGTCAGTAAAAGACTGCAAATAACCTAAACATCTGCATGAGGACAGCACAGCCATCCAGGGCTGTATTATGTAGTCATAAGAATGAGACATCTCTATATAGTAATGTGGACAAATCTCTAGATACACTGTTAGGTAATGTCATAGCTACCATATGTATTAAATACTTTTTAAAAAAGAAAATATTCTTATATGTTTCCATATGCACAGAATTCATCCATAAGGACACATGAAAACCTGATACCCCTGGTTATGTCCAGGGAGGGATGGTGGGGGAATTGGGGCACAGAGGCTAGAGAGAAATACTTACTTTGTATACTTTTTTGTACCTTTTAAAGTTTGTACCATGCATGTTTTCTACTTTTAAAAGTTACTTTTTAATTGACTACAAGATTAACTTAATCTGAAAGGATGATAAATTACTAAAACCGCTGATGCAAGTTTAATTTGTTACAGTTGAGGTATGGAGTCCAGATCATAGGAAGCAAATGTCCCAACTGATCGCTCTTTGGTTATATTTAACATGGAATATTACATTCAGTTCTCAGCACTGCATTTTTTTGAGAGGCAGCCTCAAAAGAGAATCTCCAAAGGAGAGAGACCAAGATAGTGAAAGGCCTAGAAGCTAAATGATATTACAAAAACTGTGGGGGCGGGGGGATGGGATAGACGGGGCAGAGGGGAGTGGAGAGGAAGGAGACAGGGACTCCCCAGAGAGTTCACTGTCATAGTATTGGACCCTGGGATCTTTTGGCATTTAAGAGCAGAAATGTTAGAAATGTCCAGTTCTTCCAATAAAAGCCACTCAAAAAGAGAAATGGAGAGAAATGCTGATTAACCAAGCAACTGGATCTAAGGGGTAAATACGAAAACTGGGAAAGAGTCACTAGGAAGAAAAGCTGTGAAATCTGCTTAAGCAGCAAACGGAGGAACCTGGAAGCCTCAAAGCACATAAAAGCTTCTCATCGACCAGTAAGGATATCTCTGCCTCTGTCGAGGCTGCAGACAGCTGCTCTGGAGAAATTTCCACTCGATCCTTCCTCTTATCAGAACGCCGCAAGATGATGACAGAATGAATGTGAACAATTCTGACGGTGTCAACCTAAAGGAAAATCCACAGAAACGTTTACTTCTGTCTCTCTCGAATAACATCTCTCCCTGCAATTACGGGACTGCATCGTATTACATTATCAGGTTAAAGTTTCCATCTTAGAAAACAGGCATTTTTTCTCATGAATAACAGAACGTTTCAAATAAAAGACATCCGACCTCAGTATATACATTTCAAAACAAAAATATAAAGGCTAATGTTTAGATCAAGGGAGGACTTTTGCAATGATCAACTAACAATCATTTGATTTCCAACTATGTGCAGGAATACAAGTCAGAGTGCTGACAATCCAAGTGCTCAAAATGCTAACGTGTGGTTGCACAGCAAGAATCATACACGAAACTACACTAAAATAACGCAGTAAATAAATGCTGCAGGAGCCCAGAGGAAAGGAGTCTCTTAGATTGGAAAAAAATCTTTACAGAAAAGGCAGACGAGTGTTATCTATTTCCTGATCGTCGTGTGTGTATGTGTGTGTGTGTGTGTGTGTACGCACACACGCACACATAGATAGAATTTCTGTAGATGCCAAATAGATGCGAATGACGTGTTTGGGAGACAAATTGGCCAACTCATTTAGGTAGTACAGAACTTGAGGTGGAATGGCAGGCAGTAAGGCTAAGAAAGAAGGTTAGAGTGAAAACATGCAAGGTCTCAAATGCCAAGCCACGATCTGCAGGATGACCTAGAAGGAAGGACATTATTTCAGAGAGCTTGACCATGAAGCGCTGGACTAAGTGTATGTCAGAGATGGAAGAAACAGACTTGAGATTCATTAAGAAGCAAGGATCCACGAGATTTGGTAGCTTACGGACCATGGGTGATACAGGACAGGAAACTGTCAAGGATGACTCTGAAGTTTCAGGGTTGAAACTAGGTAGAACAGAGGAGGCAGATCCAAGTTTAGAAAGGATCAAGAAGGAGGAAAGATGAGGGTGTTTTCAGATGAGCTGAACTGAGATGAGAGGATGTAAATAAAGGCAAGGAATAGTGTGGGGAGGGGGAGCAGAGGTCCAGGGTGAATCCAGGGGGATACCCATGGTATAGGATGGGGTACAGTAAGAGGAGCCAGGAAGGAAGACAGCAGTCAAAACCAGAATAATGAAGTTGTTCAAGAGTTTCAGGAGAAAAGGTGGGTATGGCATTGCCAGACGTTGCCCGGACAAGGGTGAGATCTGAGACGAGATTTTGAAGTAACCTATAGACCTACGCTGTGCAACACAGCAGCCATGAGGCACGTGTGGCTGCTGAGCTTCAAATGTGCTTCCCTTTCATGCCTTTTTCACCTCATGAACTCTTTCATAGACTTTGAATTCCTTGCTCATCCTGTAAAGAATGAATCATTCTACCCTCACATACAGCTTTTCTTATAATACACACACGTGTCTGGCAGGCACAGAGTATACAATAAGGAAAATCAAAAGCAGACAGAAAGACACTTGACCTTCCAAGGAGCAACAAGACAAAGAGCTGACTTTTGAACAGAAACAATCAAAGCATAAAGAGAATGGGTGACGTGTCAGAGTGCAAAAAGAAAAGATCTGCCAACCAAGAATTCTATGAAGAGTTCTCTGAATGAGAACACATCCCTCAAAAATGAAAGTAAAATAAAGACGTTTTCACATGCAAAAAATTGAGAGATCATTATCAGCACAGAAAATACTAAAAAGAGAAAGTAAAATCCCAGATATGAAAGAAGGAATGAAGAACACTGTAAAGGGTAAAATATGTGAGTAAATACAAATGTAATGCTAACTGTACAAAACAGTAATAACAATGTCATGTGGGGGGACTTCCCTAGTGGTCCAGTGGTTAAGAATCTGCCTTCCGGTGCAGGGGAAGCAGGTTCCATCTCTGGTTGGGAAACTAAGATCCCACGTGCCGCAGGGCAACTAAGCCCGCACACCACAACTACTGACCCCGTGTGCCACAACTAGACAGCCAGCATGCCGAAATGAAGAACTCATGTGCCGCAACTAAGGCCCGATGCAGCCAAAAATAAATAAATAAAAAGTCACTCTGCCCTTTAAGAAAGAAAACAAAAACAAAAAAACCCCCAAAAAACAATGTCATGTGGGGCTTAAAATATCCAAATAATTAAAATGCATGAAAACAATAATCCAAAAGGTGGGAGGATGCAAATGAAATTTAAATGTTCTAAAGTTCTAGTACTATCAGTGAAATGGTAAAAATAGTAATTTGTATTAGACTAACAAATTAAGAATGCATATTGTAATATGTAGGATAACGACTAAAAGGAGAGTAAAAAATGTTATAACTGATTAATGGAGGATCAAAGGAGAATAATAAAATATACTGATGAGTCCAAAAGAAGTCAAGAAAGGAGAAAAAGACAAAACAGAGAAGTGGGTCAAATAGAAAGCAAAAATATGACAGCTATAACATATATATGTATATGTGTGGGGGATATATACATATATAATTACATTAAATGTAATTGGACTAAATAGTCCAATTAAAAAGGTTATCAGATTGGATTTTTTAAACTATATGCTGCTAATAAGAGACACCCTTGAAAATATTAGTACACAGAAAGGCTAAAAATAAAAGGATGGAAAAAGATATGGCATGCCAACATTAATTAGAAGATAAGGTTGCTGAACTCATGAAGTTTAATATCTAATTTGCAGGTACAAATTGACATAGAATTCAAGATGAGGACATGGACTCTTGAAAAATAAAATTACATCATTAAGACTGGGAATATACTTTAGTAGGAGTTGATGCCCAGCATGAATTTTCTCTTTCTCAGAGAAAGTTTCAGTGCCTAAGAGGAATGCGTAAAAGAAGTTCAGGATAGGGTGGTGAGACGAGCCCAGGAACAGATCATAAACAAAATGAAACAAGCATAAATAAAAGTCACAAAGGACTGATGGATGTCCCTGAAAGTCACAGGTAGCTGAAGGGTTTGAGGAACAGACTGGTATGGTCATAGTCAAACTAGAAGTTAGATATTACAGCTGAGCTAGATTGGTCCCTACGCTTTTCCAGTCTTGGAATTAAGGTACTAAAGCCCAGTTCCTTTGGCTCTTCTGCCTTGGTGCAGATCAAAGGTCAGCAAACTATGGCCTGCTTGGCCTCCCTCAGGTCAAATCTGGCCATGTTCATTCATTTATGTTCCAGTAGCTGCTGTTGCACTACACTGGCAGAGCTGAGGAACTGCAGTAGAAACTGTATGGCCCGCGAAGCTAAACATTTACCATCTTGCCCTTTACAGAAAGTCTGTGCCCCCTGGCATGGCCCTCCATGGATCACAGGCAGGTAACACTCATTTCCTCCTGTAGGGGATGTATGTTAATCATACAACATGTATTTATCAAGTATGTACTATATGTGAGGCACTACATGAGGGCCTGAGTATACAAAGATAAACAGGATACAGTAGTCACATCCAGGAAGACAGACAAGTAAACAACTCTAAGACAACATATATGCACTGTAATAGATATGCTTAAGGAGCTAGCCTACAGGTCAGGACAGGTTCCTTCAAGGAGGCAGGTGGCACCTGGGCTGAACTGCAAGGAATAAGGAGTTAGCCAAGCAGACTTATGTTCTCAAAAGGTCACATCCTAAGTAGTCAGAAGAAAAGACTAGAGGTGAGACAGACTCACGGCAAGGAGACCAGTGGAGAGGCTGATGCAGTATTCCATAAAGGAAGTGATAAGGACCTCAACTAGGGTAGCAATTGTTGGGATGGTGCATTGGAAACAAACGGGAAAGCAATCTACATTAATGGTTCTGAATGGCAGGCAGTGGTTCCCAAACCTGGCTGCACATTAGAATCACCTGGGGAGCTTTGTAAACTCCTGCCACACAGGTCTCACCAAATACCAACTGAGTCAGTATCAGGATTTTGTAAAGATTACTGAGTGATTCCAAGGTGCAGCCAGGTATGGGAACTACTATGGCAGGAAAAATGCTGGAGGAGAGGGTTTGAGGAAGAGGAAAGGTTCAGTTTTGAACACGTTAGTTTAAGATACCCGTGTCTGGATAAACGTGGATGTCCAGAAGGCAGTGGAGTATGAAGTTCTGGAGCTTTGGGATAACTCATACTAACCATCACCTACTGGCCATTAACAACAAGTCAGAATGGCCAGTGTCATGCGTCAGGCACTTGGAAAGTGCTTTTCGTGTATTAATTTAATTAACTCTCCCCATGACCCAGTGAGGTTGGTACTACTGTTATGCCCATTCTACAGATGAGTGTTTTACACACATTACCCAGATCCAACTCTCCCAACAATTCTATGAAACTGGTGGCTGTCATTATCCCTGTTTTGCAGATAAAGAAAGCAAAGCTCACAGATGTTAAGTAACATGTCCTAAGTCACACAAGTATCAGAGAAAGTATTTGAAGACAGACCTGTCTAACCTCAATGTCTGCTGCAGGTAAAGCCATAGGGGAGGTAAGGCTGGCCAGGAAGACATTCTGGGAAGAGGAGGAGGTGAAGGCAGAAACTTGGAGAATCCCAATATTTGATGCATAGGCAGAGGAGGAAGATTCCATAAAGGATGAGAGAGAGGGGGGAGGAATGCTAGACACAGCAAAAACAAAACAAAACAAAACACCCTGTGAGAGTTCAGAGTTCTGAGGACAAAGATTAAGTAAGATAAGCACCAAGGAATAATCCACTGATGGAGCAATGAGGAGGTGGCTGGAGAGGTAGAACTGCAAACTACAGGGTGGTTGCTTTCACCGGAGAAGGTAAGTAAGGAATGATTGCAGCCTATTCTTTTAAGAGGTCTGACTATTAAAGGAAGGATACAAGAGCAGTTCACTACAGGAAGGTACAGGATTGAGAAGTTATTTTTCTTTCCTTTCTGAAAATGAGAGTAATTTAAGCACAGTTGTATTTTAAGGGAAAAAAGCCAGATGACAGGAATAGGTTGAAGACTCAGAAGAGAGACAAGATATTTGATAAGCAAGGTCTTTGAAGAAGCTGCAGCTCTGGATGGGAAGTGGACTTCTTTCCTTGATTTGGGAAGACTGTACATGGGGGTAATAATTAGATGGAGTTGTTGCCTGATAGCTTTTATCACCTCCATTGTCTGCTCGGTAGGAGAAGAGGACATAATTTATTTTTATTGTATTTTACAAAACCATTGGTCTGCAACAGGTTGGGAAAAAATTAACTGGTCCTACACCACAATTAGGTTGAGAAGCATTATACTCGACCATAAAAGCTCGAGCATGCCAGAAAAGGCAGGGCAGGAGGACTTCCCTGGTGGTCCAGTGGTTAAGACTCTGCACTCCCAATGCAGGGGGCCCGGGTTCGATCCCTGGTCAGGGAACTAGGTCCCACATGCCGCAACTAAAGATCCCACACGCAGCAACGAAGATCATGCGTGCCACAACTAAGACCCGTGCAGCCAAATAAATAAATACATATTAAAGAAATAAAAAGGAAAGAAAAGGCAGGGCGGGAGTGCAGACAGGTTGCCTATAAGCAGAGAGGGGTTGCCTGAGTAGATACTGGGACTTGGGATAAAAAGATAACAATGATGTGAACCAGATCTCAAGGATGTGAACCAGCAAGGTCTCAAGGAAGATGAGAGAAGGGCCAGAAACCCCGCAGAGGACAGCAAGGAGGAGAGCTGACAGTGGTTACTCATCCTGATCAAGTAGTAATAATTTGCTAGAAAGAATAGAAAATTAGGTCCCATTCCTGCTGAGTAGATTCTTCATCTGCTTTTCCTAGAGAGAACACCCCACCCAGCCAAACGTGGGTCTGCATGAACTGGGTTAACCCTGGCTGAGATCATCAAACAGAATACAGAAATCCCTCCCCAAGTGCAAGTTTTCATCATGCAAAATTATAGCTATAGCACACGTACCTTTTCAGCAACTGTGCGCATATCAGTTCCAGTATATGTAAATTTGGGGTCACTCCTTTTGGGGATAAATTAGAAAAAAAGGGAACTGAGGTTTGGAATATAAAAAGGTATTAAAGCAAAGTAACAGGAATAGCAGTTTTTGCAATGAAACAGCAGAGACAAAGGAAGAGGAGGGAAAGTAAACTGAGGCTAGAGCTGTGCTCATATGTCTGTTAGAAGGACTCTGAGACATATGTGGCGAGTGCATAGTTTTCATGGACAAAGCTAAAGTCCTATAATCCTGGGTATTAAGGAGGTGAGTTTGACAAGGAGAAACTGCTGTGCTCTGACGTTTAAATAAAGGTAGACCAAAGCTTTCACCGCCTCAAGCATTCAAGCCGCTGTGGATCTCTGAGATCACTGTAGGGTCCACCAGGGGGAGGCAGAAAGCCATTGACAATTTAGATAGAGAAATGGATTAATAGGGGGAAATGTCTCCTCATATGCACATCATCTGCCACAGAGAGCTTTCACAGGTTCACTTATGATCTTGGCTCCCCCAAACATATTTTTCACATAGGATCATACATATCTCAACTGAAAATCCTCCTACTAGAAAGCAAGGTGGAAAGCAACTTTCAGGGTTGGGGTGGAATTGAAACTGTGTTCTTGAGGGAGCTCCACAGTCATAATGGTAACTTAAAATACCACCTGTACAAAACATTGCGAAAGTTGTGATAATTTTGAGTTAACAATGACAAAGAGATCAAAAGATAGGAGTAAAGAAATATAGTCTTACCTTGGGTCATCATTCAACTAGAGTGGGAAAGAGCAGAAAACATTATTGATCACATTAAGTGTATTAGATGTACATGGATGCAGATAATATGAAAATTAGGTTATGTGTTCCTGTACACCGGCATGAAAGACTGGAGAATTCTTACTTCGGATTGCCAACAAGTAAGCTCTATTTCCTCATCCTCTTTCACCCCTCTGCAATATTTAACGCAGTGGAAACTTGGGATTCTTGGAAACCCTCACCTGTCTTGGGTTATTTGGAACCTAACCCTCAAAATGATTCCTAGAGGGAAGAGCGGAGGCGAGGCTAGGGGCCCTAATCGTGGTCAGCTGCTTCCTGATACACTGATGTCCTCATTATAAAAGATCGTCTTTCTGATCTGACTTGCAGTTTTGGTCAATGGGTTTATAACTCCAGATCTAAAGAAAAGCCACAGACTACAAGAAAAAGTGAGCCTTCCATCCCTCCCCCCCACTCCCCGAGGCTTAGGAGGATCGCTGGTGGCTTGCGGAAGGGTAAAGAAGCCTTAAGTGACGCGAGGAAACGGGGGCCAGGCGACAGGACCATCCAAAGGATACGTCCAAGGATCTGAGTCAGGAGTGCCTGTGGCCTCCGCAGCCCTGGGCGCTGGCAACACCCAACCAGGGGACACGGTGGGACTGCTCAGCAGGGTTCCGGCCGGGCTTACTGGATGACTTACCTCCCCTATGCACAGCCCCATCACCTCCTCCTTCTCTGTGCTCAGAGCGTGGTTGAGACAAACTAGGAAAGCATCCGACTCCAGATGAACCGCCTGCACCGCCTGCACCACCTGCACCGCCATCTTGATCTGGCCCTGCTCACGTCCGCCTCGGGCCCACTCGGGCCTGGCCAACCGGCTGCTCCGGCGCTTGGGTTCCGTGGGGGCGGGGCCTGGGGCGCGGGGCGGGGCGGGCGGGCGCGCGGGGGCGGAGCTTGGGACGCGGGGGCGGGGCCGGCCCGGCGGCACCTGGGAAACGCCCGCGCCGGTTGGGGCAGGCGTGGCCGTCGGGGCAGAGGGCGGTGGCCGGCCGCGGTCTGGACGTCGGGCCGGGCGCGGGGGGCGGCAGGGAGGCGGCGCTCTCGGGCCGCGGGCGGACGTGGTCTGTGAGGAGCGCCCGGACGGCCGGGCCGGCGCCTCCTGAGCGCCGGCGCCCATTTTGCCCGCCCGCCGAGAAGAGCCGTGCGCGGCCTACACGCTCCGGGGACCTCCCTCAGGCGGCATCGCCGCGCGCGCCGGCCTTTCGAGCCCAAGGGACGCTCTTTTGAAATTCGGTCCTGAGTTAAGGTTTTCTTTTATTTTGTTTTGTTTCCAAGTTAGGGGCCCTGAATTTGGGACCACTCTCTTTCCCTGGACCACTTCCGGTGGCCGGCCCGCGCCCCGTAACTTCGGTTCGGTGACCTCGGCCCGGAATGCCCCTCGGCTCGCCCCGGGCTCACGTCCCGATCCCGGCTTGAGTGGCCCGGGGTGGGTGACCTGAAGTTGTAGCCTCGCTGCTCTCGAGGCGGATAATTAGCCCAAGAAACACTATATTCATGTGAGTAACCTCTTGGCAGAAACAGTGTTATACTGTGTCTGAAAAAGTATCACTCCTAAGCTTGGCGGCTGCTACTTTCTCCAAAGGCTTTTAGGTATTTATTTGTTCGATACAGGGAAGGGGAAAGGGGAACTGAAGTTTCTGTTCGAGGTCGGATGTATCGCAGATCGCAGCAGATATGCACAAGTTTCCTCAGCTCGCCTTGTCTCGGTGATATCAGACCTGGTGAAATTATATGTAAAAGTAATTTTCTTTTGAGGTGTGATAAACGTGCAATAGGGGACAGTACACATCTCCCACTCCCGAGGCTAGGAATTACACGCGGATTCTGGGAACGATTCAAAACCAAAGAAAAATCTATGCCGTGCTGCCGCCACGGCCAGTCAGTGCCTCTGTGGGTTTGATCTGCTTCTCTGTTCCATGTGTAGTTGGGAGACAGGCGGACAGGGCAGTACTGGAAAGGGAACATGCCCAGGGTGCTGCTGGAGGAGGTGTTGATGCTTTGCTCTTTTCTCCCAAGTCAGTTCCAACCCCGATCTCCCCACAAATAGGGCCCACGTCCAGTGGAACTATCTGGAACATCCATGCCAGCAACCTCCATTTTTACCTAATGTTTAAGAATCATATTGCACATCCTTCCATGATTAATTTTGATAATGATGAAGCTGGGGCGAAATTTCATGTGTGCAATTACACTGGACCCATCTAATTTTTCTCTTAAGCTTCAATTTTACAGCATATATTGTTTTCAATGGCTATTCGCGGCTAGTATGCCCTGCGCTGATGGTGCAAGTATGGCTGTTGTTATTTTTATGTTTTGTGATGGGACATCTTGCGTTTATAAGCACTTTTAGGCAGCTTCGAGAAGAAAAACACCTTTTGTCTATGGTTGGTGTTAGTCAATCTCATATCCCACAATGATATTCTCTACCTTTTATAATGCTCATGGCTGCATTTTACAGCTCTAAAGTTTAATTGGAGTAGAAAAAAAACTATTAACATTTATGGCAAGCTTATCATGTGCTAGACACTCTACTAAGCATTTGTATACCTTGTGTGTGTAAACTGCCCCAATTGGAATCAGCCTCTGCAACTTCCTAGCTGTGTTACCTCATGCAAGTTAGCTAACTTCTCTGTGCCTTACTTCCCTCATCTTTAAGTGGGGGTAATAATAGTATCCATCTAATGGGTGACTGTGAAGATTAAAAGAGTCAATATATAAACATGTAGGAAGTGCTAGGTAAGTGCTGACAGTTATAATTAATTTGTTCTTTAATTCTCATTTGACATCTTAGAAAACTGGAGTGTAGAGAGTGTAACTTATCCGAGGTCACAGAGCTAGTAAGTGGCAAAATCAGCATTCATACACAGGCCGGGCTGACTCCAGGGCTTGGTAACTTCACCCATTGTAAGTAGATGAGTTTATTAATCGACTTCAAATAAAGTAAGTGTATTCAACTGATTCATGTTTAAAAACTGTTCAAACACCTGGAAATTAAACCAAATTATACTTCTTTTAAAAGACAAAAATGATTCATTCTGTAAATGAAAAATAATGGTTTTACTTGCATTACCTACCTAAGCAAGCCCTTCTGTGTGGTCTATCCTACTTAAGACATAGTTCACAAACTGCCTTATTAAGAAATATTCTGTCTAGGCCAGTGTGGTCCCTGGCCGTGGCATCAAGGTAACCCCCACGGGGACAATCTTTTTTAGTGCATTCATGGGTAATAAAGGTATATAAATACTTCTTTTTTTTTGGCCGCGCCGTGCGGCGTGCAGGATCTAGTTCCCCGACCAGGGATCGAACCTGTGCCCCCTGCAGTGGGACCACGGAGTCCTAACCACTGGACCGCCAGGGAATTCCCTATAAACACTTTTTTGAATCCATTTGAATTTGCAGCTGGCAGTATTCCTTCAGTTGAGTGGAACAGGTTTATGTTCTGTGTTTTGTATTGCACATTGTACCTAAGTTTATCTCGAGGTTTTCAGAGATTCATCTTGGTTCAAGGGGTCCTGAATTTTGTGCACAACTGTCATATGGAGGAGAATGTTCTCTAGTCAAATAAATTTGGGGAATGTTAAAATAAAGTTTCTTTACTGCATAACTTGCCAGAGGTTTTACTGTACTTATGTTCTTTACGATTCTACAAGATTCCCAAACTTATTTGACCAAGGAAAAAGTAGGGGCAAGTGTTCCAAGGATCACTTTTAGGGAAACTGTATTCCATTCATACAACCTGCGATTTTGTGGCTTTGATCTTAATCCCTCTCACTGAGCCTTGGCTTTTCTCTGCTGAGGCTCTTGATTCGTGCTCACAGGGCAGCTTCTCAGTCCCTTGATCACTGCAGTTGCCTTTCGCTGGGCCTTCATGCTGTCTCTGGTAGCGCATGCAAGTCCAGGGTTGTGTGCTGGCGTTTGTCCCAGGTTCATCCTGCTGATGCCCAGCATGTTGTCCTTCAGGTCACAGCAGCACACCACGCTGCCTTTCTTCTGAGAATATTTTGTAGTGACTCATAGGCCTCTTTGTAGTGATTCTTACTAACTCAGAGCATCCAATTTGTTTGCCCTCTATGCCAGTGGAATTATTTCCTTTTAATGTCGATGTAACCAGTAAAATTTTGCTTTTCATTCAAAACAGATTTAAATGTCAATGTGTCAACGTATTAGTTGTTGCTAGGACCTATCTGTGAAGTTGAGATGGTCCTAAAACCTTTAACATTTGGTTTCTACTTTGAGGGGGGGGCACGTGTTTCTTTTGTACTCAAAATTCAGACTTTAATATATTTTATTTTGACATTAGTATTTATTGGGTTTTATTTTTATCTCTCCTTTCCAAAATCTTGGGGAGAAAGAGAGGCAGAACAGTTGTATCTGCTAAATGGAAAAAAATGGCTTTGAACAAAATAATGTATAGCTATATAACAGACCCAGAGGGTCACTCCCTACCCACGCTCGTGTGGCCTTTGCCTCCCCTCTCTACTCAGCATACGTATCCATCCACTCACAGGAACACTGTTTGACTAGTATTTGAGGCTTAGGGTGTCCAGTGCTGTATTATTCCTTCTGTTGAGGTGCTTATAACACTGTACTGGGGGGGGCGCAGAGCAGAATGTATAGCTATATAACAGACCCAGAGGGTCACTCCCTACCCATGCTCGTGTGGCCTTTGCCTCCCCTCTCTACTCAGCATACGTATCCATCCACTCACAGGAACACTGTTTGACTAGTATTTGAGGCTTAGGGTGTCCAGTGCTGTATTATTCCTTCTGTTGAGGTGCTTATAACACTGTACTGGGGGCGGGGGGCGCAGAGCAGAATGTATAGCTATATAACAGACCCAGAGGGTCACTCCCTACCCACGCTCGTGTGGCCTTTGCCTCCCCTCTCTACTCAGCATACGTATCCATCCACTCACAGGAACACTGTTTGACTAGTATTTGAGGCTTAGGGTGTCCAGTGCTGTATTATATCTTCTGTTGAGGTGCTTATAACACTGTACTGGGGGGGGGGGGCGCAGAGCAGAATGTATAGCTATATAACAGACCCAGAGGGTCACTCCCTACCCACGCTCGTGTGGCCTTTGCCTCCCCTCTCTACTCAGCATACGTATCCATCCACTCACAGGAACACTGTTTGACTAGTATTTGAGGCTTAGGGTGTCCAGTGCTGTATTATTCCTTCTGTTGAGGTGCTTATAACACTGTACTGGGGGGGGGCGCAGAGCAGACTGGGAAGCAATTTATAATTAGCGGTCAAATCTGAGTTTTAGTTTAGACGTAAATGCTACAGTATTCATAAGAGGCAGGAAGTTTTCATCAAGAAGGCAGGCACCTGCCCTCTGTGGTAATAGTACTGAGAAAGGCAGAGAGGCCCGGGGAGGAGCGTTAGGCGAGCGGAAAGCGAGAGCAAGGGTACGGCGCTAGACATGATGAACCTGGTATGGGGGAAAGTTGGTCTCAAGTACAGTGGTAGTGGTGCTTGCTGGAAATGGTGACAGGTGGGACGCACCAACTGAAGAAGAGGAAGAAGTCCACGATAACTCACAAGTTTTGAGTCCGCAGGATCAGGAGAGGCTGTGTTGCCACTGCGAGAAATCAGGATTTGGTTTAGGAGAAGGTGTTCTGCTTTAGGTGAGTTTGAAATGAGAGAGCCCTGTAAGACAAAAGCTACGATGGGCTCAGAGTCAGGTCCGCTCAGGGTGCAATGGGCGAGGCAAGTGTGATGCTCATAAATTATTCGCTACAATCAGACCATTTCCTAAGTCTATAGAAGATATTTTCCACTTACCTTTTAGGGAAGGTAAACCAGCAATGTTAAAGAAAAACAACAACAAATCAGACTCAGATTGTTGTTCTTGAAAAGAAGGCTTGGTTCAGCTCAATTAGTTCTTCTTTCTGGCATCATCCTGTGTTCTGGCATCTCGTTTCCTCTTGACAATCTCATTTGAGGGTTTAACAACCTCCCAAGTTGTGCTGCAGTCCCTCTCTTACCTAAAGGCCGCCTAACGGGAATAGGAGGCCTCTGTTTTTTGGAGCAGATCCCCCAATGCCGTGTCTGCACTCTGCCCAACATAGACACCCAGTGAAAGCACGCTGCGACGCTGTAAGCTGGCTCCAAAAGGTTCATTCCTGTAAAATGCAGCTCAAGTTGTTGTGAGGCCCTGAATGAGACCCAGACCTGGGCAGAGGATCCTTATGGGGTCGGAGCTGAGTCTGCGTTATGGAAAGAGTTTGCCCAGAGGTGTGCTTCCTTTACACCTCCCAAAGGGCAGATGGGCTTTTCTGACCTTCTGACTTGGGAAAACAGAATTTAAACCCACGCGTCTATGGAAAAATGGGCTCCTGTGACATCCTGAAGCATTATTAAAGTGAAACAAGGACCCAGATGGGTGACTATCACTTGCTGTCTCTCAGCTCTGAATCATCATGATCCCCAGGGTCTGTTGCAACGATGCGACCATAAGTATTTTCCCTAAAATGAAAACTCCCTTCTGGAAACGCCTAGCCATTATAAGTAGCCTTTCTAAGCAAACTGATAAATAGGTCGTTTGCCCTTAAAACAAACTTCTAATTTCAATTTAGAAAGCCATGCACATTACATGATTTGACCTTCACAGTCTTACCTTTTAAAATGGAAACTGCTTGGAAGGGGCTTTTACCTGGAGAATATGGCATGCATGTGTCTGTTATACTGCTTTCCTGCCCAAATAAGTGTGCCCTTATGCGCACTCCTGTGCATATTCCGTTGCTCACTGCATTTTGTCAGATGCTGCTTGCTGAATGCAAAGACTGTGAGACCACTGCCCGGCTTCCTGTAGCGCTAGGCCCACATTTCCACGGAACCCCTCACCTAGCAGAATTCTTGAGTGCTTCGCAGTCAGCAGCATCACCCAGGGTTCTGCCTGAGTGTCACTTCAGTGTCTGCCAGGGAGCTTCAGACATCCTCAGTTCTGTTTAGGCTGTGCAGATAGACATAGGTGAGGTTTGCTTCTAGTTGGTGGTTGCTAGTACCAGGTCACCTTGCTCATTGGTGAGTTCATTCCAACCCAAAAAGTCACACCTGTGTCCTGTGCGCGGGTGCTGCAGGCTTAGGTGGAGAAAAGCAGGGCTAGAATTGGAATCCAAAGCCCAGGATGGCAGGAGAGGATGTGGGGGCTCCACCCGATCACCTCTGGGTTCACCAAGAGGGTATCTACCGCGACGAACACCAGCGCACGTGGGTGGCCGTCCTGGAAGAGGTAACTGTTTACATTTTGTTTATTTCTTTCTTGATTTTTGCTTTCAAGCAACTTGGTTTCTAACCAGTCTCAATATCCTGAAGTCTTTGGTTTTATTTTTGATCGTTTCTTTCCATTAGGAGACGAGTTTCCTAAGGGCACGAGTTCAGCAAGTTCAGGTTCCTTTAGGTGACGCAGCCAGGCCAAGTCACCTTCTCACCTCCCAGCTACCTCTCATGTGGCAACTCTACCCCGAGGAGCGCTACATGGATAACAACTCTCGCTTGTGGCAGATCCAGCATCATTTAATGGTACACATGTTGCTTAATAATTTTTCATTGTACTGGGACTCTTATAACAGAGTACTCTATAAACTTTTCTTTTTCTGACAGGTCAGGGGAGTACAGGAGCTGTTGCTTAAGCTTTTGCCTGATGATTAATCTGGTATGTATTTCTTTTTCTCCCCTGTCCCCACCCACCTTCTTCTTTTTCACCCTATTCGATTGTGGTGATTTTAATGATCTTTTTTTTCCAGGTGCTGGGATTCTAGGAAGATATGCCCCTCTGTTCTGTTCAGTATATGGCAATCACGTCATCCACCACTGCAGTGCACCCACCTGTGGGCCTGTGGGGAGGGAGTGGGTTGAAAAACTGCTCAAGAACACAGAAGTTTAGGAAGGGTCATGAAGAACACCGAAAGTGGAACTGCAGAGAAAGGGTTATGCAGGCAGAAAGCAAGTCAACAAAAGCACTTAGTTAGGATACGTAACTTGAAATTGACTCCTTTGGAAATTGCCATAGAACCGTTAATGGACATCATCAGCTGGAACTGGGATCTGATGAATCCCACAAAAGTCAGCACCTGCTACAGAACAGATGCCCTGATCACCAAGGACTTGGTACTGATTTAGAGAGAAGAGAGCAGCTCCTAGCAGCATCAACATCTATTTGTCGCTTATTTGCCCTGCAGCAATTCACCTGCCTTTCCTTCTCCCATCCTGTAAATATCCTAGGTTTTGCTCCAGTGTTTCCCATCCCAGTACTGACCTAACTTGGATCTACTAAGAACTTAGGGGGCTCTGAGGAAAAAAAAAAAAAAGGGGGAGATCATTTGCATTAATGAAATTAGCTACAAAGGCTCCTGGGCCTTTTTCCTTTCTGAAATTGTGTCTTCAAATTTTTAGAAGTTGCTGATCAGAATCGTGGGCACTTAAATTTATTCTCTGGTTACAAATATTTTAAATAAGTTGGTTTCTGTAAGAACTCCAAAAAACGTTTTAGCTGCTTACCTAGCACCTTTCTCAGGAAGTAATAATAGCACCAAATATTGCTGATTCACTACCTGATAAAGATTATTTCCTGAGTTAAAATACTCATAGCAGTTTGTATACATTAAAAGAAGGGTTTTACTTTTTTAAAAATCTTGGGAATAATAGCTATCACGTGTTGAGTCCTTACTGCCTTCCAGGCACTGTTCTATGCACTTTATATACTGTATCACGTTTAATCCTTCCATCAATGCTTTCAGGTAGGTATGATCTCTATTTTACACACAAGTAATAAGGAAAAAGGCTCAAGGAGTTAAATCATTTATCGAGCGTGGTTCTCTGAGTGACAGAGCCGGGCAGTGGGCCGACTTGTCAGGCTGCAGCGCCGGCTCCTCTAGCCCAACGTTGGTTTACAATAGTCAAGATGAGTTGAAGTCAAGGGATTTTTTTCCCTATGTAAAGCTATTTATATCTTCCAAGCCAAATGGAATATTATAAAAATACAGTTAATTCATCCTATGAGCAGGAAGAATATTTTTTAGTGTAATTGTTTTCCAGCAATTGTAAGAGCATACTGCTTGTCTCAGAAGAAAATTCCATCGAGGGGCTTTAAAGTCTTTATGTATAAAAGACAAAATAAAAATCATTTTTCTTATTTTAGTTTTCTGGATATGCCGCAGAAGGATCCGTGCCAGAAACAAGCCTGTGAAATACAGAAATGTTTACAAGGTAGTATGTTAAATGCTTTTCTATATTTTTCAACTTTATCTGTGAACTAACCAGAGAACAATTTTTCTTTTTATCAGCAGACTATATTAACTCCTCTCAGAATGTAATATTTCTGTAATTATCCTAAAGATTTTCCTCACTGTGTCATCAAGGATGGCAGAAAATAAAAAGTGGTATGACCTAAGCTTGGGGTTTACAATCCTGGTTGTACATTCAGAATCACCTGGAGGGCTTCAAACACTTGCCTAGCACAGTTAAATCAGACTCTGGGGGTGGGGTCTGGGCAGGAATCAGTCTAAAAAGCTAACCAGGTGATTTTGATGTGCAGCCAGAGTTGAGAATTACTAAGCTGAGCAAAGTCCTTTTTAAAAAAGACTAGTTTTAAGTGGGTTGGTTAGACTGCACTGTGGCTGACAACTCACTTTTTAAAAGCAGTCAGGTTAGAAGGGGTGGGGGTGAAAATACACTTGGGATTCAGGCAACTAACTCTTGAAGGCAAAAGTAAATCAGCTAAAGCGTATCGGATGTAAGTGATTTGTCCATTTTGTTTTAAATAAGCCGATAAATTTGACCATATGCTAGAGGATTTTACATTTTTTTTTTTTTTTTTTTTTTTTGCGGTACGCGGGCCTCTCACTGTTGTGGCCTCTCCCGTTGCGGAGCACAGGCTCCGGACGCGCAGGCTCAGCGGCCATGGCTCACGAGCCTAGCCGCTCCGCGGCACGTGGGACCTTCCCAGACCGGGGCACGAACCCGCGTCCCCTGCATCGGCAGGCGGACTCTCAACCACTGTGCCACCACGGAAGCCCGGATTTTACTTTTTTAAATCAGCAAATGATTACTAGCAGAACAAACAGAAAAGGCTACAGGGCTATCTGAATTTGAAAGCTGACTTTTTGGATAATTTTTTCCCATTACTAAAGTAATAGATAGAGATGGATGCCCATGAAAATATAGAAAGGGAGGATGGAAAAATGTTCAGAGTTCACCCAAAGACTCACCACCAAAGAAAACCCTTGTTTGTATATTTCCTTTGACTTTTAACTTTCATTCTTGGACTTTTCATTTTATGGTGTAAGCAATCTTTTTAAAATCTTTTAATCTGAAATGTTAATGTATAATAATAATGCCATTTTATTCATCCTTTTCTTCCCTTCCTCCAAATTTAAGAAAAAGGAAGGGGAATTCCCTGGAGGTCCAGGGGTTAGGACTCGGCACTTTCACTGCCGTGGGCCCGGGTTCAAGCCCTGGTCAGGGAACTAAGATCCCGCAAGCCTCGAAGCGTGGCACCCCCGCCAAAAAGAAAAGAATGTTCTTCCCAATTTCTTCTCCCAAATAAATTCTTACCTGATTCTATCTGATTCTTACCTGATTTGAATTAGCAACATACAGCTAAAGGAGAACACAAATCAAGTTAGAACTGGATACACCCCCCTCACTACAATGTGGGTGGATTGAGAGCTAGAAGGGCTAAGAGTGAGCGTTAAGTACTCCCTGGATGACAAGCTCAGTTGTAAGGGCTTTAAATAATATTAAGCTTTAATCCTTTCACCCATGAGGTAGATACTACTGTGACCCATTTTTATAGATAGGGAAATCAACACAGAAGTTATGTAACTTGTCTAGGGTCACAGAACTATTAAGGGGCACAGTGATGGTTTGAACCCATTTGGTCTGGGTCCAAACCTGGACTTAGCCACCCAACCATACTCTCTTTCTAATCAGAATTGTCTTTCCTATCCCAGGCTAACTCCCATGCACCCCATTTTAGTACTGGGGGACTCATCACCTGCAGTTGACCTAGGACCTTTAGGTCAAGTCCTCGTTGACTTAGGGTCTATGTATAGCAGGGATCTGCAAATGTTTTATGTAAAGGACCAAACAGGAAATATTTTAGGATTTGGAAGTCAGGAGGTCTTTGGTGTGTGTGTGTGTGTGTTTCCAACCTTTTGCAAAACCCATTCTTAGCTCAGCTGTAAAAAAGAGTGGAATTCAACCCTGAGGCTGCAGTTTGCCAACCCCTAATGCGCAGACTTGGTAGGGAAGGTCCAGCAACCACCTTAAACTGAGGGCAAAATAATGTGCACGGTTCCTGCATTTCTCTAATTCACCAAATTAACAAAAGGGGTTAGTGCCAAACACACACACACACACACACACACACACACACAAAAGGTTAAAAACCACTGCCCTGGAAAAAGGCATGTAAGGAATCAGCGTTAAAGAAAAGGAAATTATATGTAAAAATACCTTTCGACCACTTTGTACATCATACTTCCTTATTAACCTGTTGATGGGTCTCTAAATCAGAAAGAATTCAGTGGACTTGGGTGCATCCTCTTTCCTCCAGGTCTGTAGATACAATAAAGTGAAAAGGACTGGGAAGCTCAGATCTAAACCTCCCTGTGCCCTAGTCCTAGGAGATCATGACTAGGGTCTGTCTGTCTGTCTTTCAGCCAACAACTACATGGAATCTAAGTGTCAGGCTGTCATCCAAGAACTGCGTAAGTGTTGTGCTCGATATCCCAAGGGAAGATCTCTCGTCTGTTCAGGATTTGAGAAAGAAGAGGAAGAGAAGCTGACGCTGAAGCCCACATGACAGTAAAGTTCTGCTGAGAAGCAAACTGCTGCCCCACATTGCCACCACGCGGGTTTTATCTATCCTCCTGACTCTCTCTTCAGGCCAGGTAGCAGCAAATATCAAATGAAAAAGTCAACTATAAAAGTTAATATGCCATCTATGCAGAACAAATATAAATATATTAAATAAATAAGTAGAATGTGATAAAACTGAGCTGCTAAAATAAACCTTTTAAGTGAAACTTTTTGGTTTGGTATATGTGATATGTTGACTTATTGTTACCGAAGTCAGATTTGGCTGCTTGCCACTCAAAAGCCAATAATGGAGAGGCAAGTGTCAGTGGAAAAGGTGCTTTAATCAGAAAACCTGGCAATCTGGGGAGAAGGTGGGTTTGTGTCCAGAGACCAACCCCAAAGATTCTGCTCAGCCATGACAGTTTTTTTTGTTTTATTAAAAAATTTATTTATTTTTGGCTGCATTGCGGCGAGCGGGGGCTACTCCTCGTTGCGGTGCGCGGGCTTCTCATTGCGGTGGCTTCTCTTGTTGCGGAACACGGGCTCTAGGCACGGGGGCTCAGGAGTTGCGGCACGTGGGCTCAGTAGTTGTGGCTTGCGGGCTCTATAGCACAGGCTCAGCAGTTGTGGCACATGGGCTTAGTTGCTCCGTGGCATGTGGCATCTTCCCCGACCAGGGCTCAAACCTGTGTCCCCTGCATTGGCAGGCAGATTCTTAACCACTGCCCCACCAGGGAAACCCCACCATGACAGTTTTTAAAGGGAAAAAGGGGGTAAGAATCTCAGTGAATCATCAAGGAAGGAGGTTGGATTCTGCATCGTTCTCCTTTGCATGCAGACTGGCTGACTTTCTTCAGATGTTTTCTTGCCCATGTGATCTGTGTGCAGGATTGCTTAGGGGGGCTATTGGGGGTAGAGAGCTAACTACTTCTATCTAGGAAAAGAATCAACAGGTTAGGCAAGGCATGGTGTGCATTCAGGAGAGTATAAGTCAGGAGTTAGGTTAAACTGCCTGCTGATCTCATTCCTATAACTAGGTTCTTTTAAGGTTACAGGGGAACAGAAATGGGCAAACAGGAAAGGGGTAAAAGAGCTGCTTTCATTATAACAAAATATATATTTGGTTTTTGTCTCCATTCCTGGCACTGTGGTCCTAAAACCCTTGGAATTTCCTAAGTGATAAGTGCAATAAAGGTGGCTTCTGTTATGTTAATGAGACTTTTGAAAGTCCCTAGGTAACCTTAGGATGGGGGCTGGTTGCCAGGGGAACGGCCTTGCAGGGTTAGAGGGTTAGAACTTTCAGTTCCCACCCCCACCATGACCCCCGGGGAGGGGAGAGGGGCGAGAGGCTGGAGAATATTGGAGTTCAGTCACCAACGGCCAGTGATTTAATCAATTGTGACTTGTCAAACGATCACAGAAAAATAACAGAAAGCCAATGAATCATCAAAGTAGTAATTAGTGAAACTCTATTGTGCGCACACCAAAAGGACAGTTTGTGAACACAGAGCACACAGACCGACACGTGGAATGAGGCCGGGGGGACACTGTTATAAAGCAGCTTACACAGCATGAGGGCAGTGACTGCTTATTCTTCACAGTGATTGGTTATAATATTCGAATTTTATTAAATGGTCGGGAATTGGTCAGTGGTTAACCTCATATCAGCCTTAGGAAACAGTTTAGCTTATGCTTTCCAGAAGCATAAGCGAGAAATGACCCAGGTCAGGTTAGTCTCCTAAAATAAGCTAAATTAAGCCTTGCTTGCGTGACTAAACTGGTTTTGTCTGTTCATGGGGTTTTCAAGGCTGGTCTCAGTTTTTTATTTTTTTAAATTTTATTGGAGTATAGTTCATTTACAATGTTAATTACTGCTGTACAGCAAAGTGATTCAGTTATACATGTATATATTCTTTTTCATATTCTTTTCATTATGGTTTATCACAGGATATTGAATATAGTTCCCTGTGCTATACAGTAGGTAGGGCCTTCTTGTTTATCCATTCTATATATAATAGTTTGCATCTACTAATCCCAAACTCCCAATCCTTCCTTCCCCCACTTCTCCCCCTTGGCAACCACAAGTCTGTTCTCTGTCTGTGAGTCTGTTTCTGTTTCGTAGATATGTTCATTTGTGTCATATTTTAGATTCCACATATAAGTGATATCATATGGTATTTGTCTTTCTCTTTCTGACTTACTTGACTTAGTATGATAATCTCTAGGTCCATCCATGTTGCTGCAAATGACAAAATTTCCTTCTTTTATATGGCTGAGTAGTATTCTGTTACATATATGTACCACATCTTCTTTATCCATTCATCTGTCAATGGACATTTAGGTTGCGTCCATGTCTTGGCTATTGTAAACAGTGCTGCTGGGAACATAGGGGTGCATGTATCTTTTTGAATTAGAGTTTTCTCCGGATATATGCCCAGGAGTGGGATTGCTGGATCATATGGTAGCTCTACTTTTAGTTTTTTTGAGGAACCTCCATACTGGCTGCACCAATTTACATTCCCACCAACAGTGTAGGAGGGTTCCCTTTTCTCCACACCCCCTCCAGCATTTGTTATTTGTAGCCTTTTTTTTTTTTTTTGGCTGCACTTTGCGGCTTGCAGGGTGTTAGTTCCCCAACCAGGGATCAAACCTATGCCCTCGGCAGTGAAAGCTTGGAGTCCTAACCACTGGACTGCCGGGGATTTCCCTGTTATTTGTAGACTTTTTAATGATGGTCATTCTGACCAGTGTGAGCTGGTACCTCATTGTAGTTTTGATTTGCATTTTTCTAATAATTAACGGTGTTGAGCATCTTTTCATGTGCCTATTGGCCATTTATATCTTCTTTGGAGAAATGTCTATTTAGATCTTCTGTCCATTTTTCAATTGGGTTCGTTTTTTTTGTTATTGGGTTGCATGAGCTGTTTGTATATTTTGGAATTTAAGCCCTTGTCAGTCGCATCATTTGCAAATATTTTTCTCAGTCCAAAGGTTGTATTTCATTTTGTTTATGGTTTCCTTTGCTGTGCAAAAGCTTATAAGTTTGATTAGGTCCCATTTGTTTATTTTTGCTTTTATTTCTATTGCCTTGGGAGACTAACCTAAGAAAACATTGGTACAATTTATGTCAGAATGTTTTGCCTATGATCTCTTCTAGGGGTTTTATGGTATCACGTCTTATGTTTAAGCCATTTTGAGTTTATTTTTGTGCATGGTGTGAAGGTGTGTTCTAACTTCATTCATTTACATGCAGCTGTCCAGCTTTCCCAAAACCACTTGCTGAAGAGACTGTCTTTTTCCCATTGTATATTCTTGCCTCCTTTGTCAAAGATTAATTGACTGTAGGTATGTTTGTTCATTTATGGGGTCTCTGTTCTGTTCCATTGATCCATATGTCTGTTTTGTGCCAATACCACACTGTTTTGATTACTGTAGCTTTGTAGTATTGTCTGAAGTCTGGAGGCTTATGCCTCCTGCTTTGTTCTTTTTCCTCAGGATTGCTTTGACAATTCTGGGTCTTTTGTGCTTCCGTATAAATTTTAGGATTATTTGTTCTAGTTCTGTGAAAAATGTAATGGGCAATTTGATAGGGATCACGTTAAATCTATAGATTGCTTCAGGTAGTATGGCCACTTTAACAATATTAATTCTTCCCATCCAAGAGTATGGGATATCTTTCCATTTCTTTGAATCATCTTCAATTTCCTTTATTAATGTTTTGTAGTTCTCAGCATATGTCTTTCACCTCCTTGGTCAGGTTTATTCCTAAGTATTGTTTTTTGATGTAATTTTTAAATGGATTGATTGTTTACATTCCCTTTCTGATATTTCATTGTTAGTGTTAAGAAATGCAATTTCTTTTTTTTTTCCTGCTCCCTCCTCCACCCCTCTGCCCCTGCAACCAATTTCTGTATGTTAATCTTGTATCCTGCTACCTTGCTGAATTCATTGATTAGTTCTAGTAGTTTTTGTGTGGAGTCTTTAGGGTTTTCTATATATGGTATCACGTCATCTGCATATAATGACAGTTTTACCTCTTCCCTACCAATTTGAATAACTTCTATTTATTTTTTTCTTGTCTGGTTGCTGTGGCTAGGACTTCCAATACTATGTTGAAGAGAAGTAAGAGTGGGCTTCCTTGTCTTGTTCCAGATTTTAATGGGAAGGCTTTCAGCTTTTCACCGTTGAGTATTGGATTGGCTGTGTGTGGGTTTGTCATAAATAGCTTTTCTTATGTTGAGATATGTTCCCTCTATACCCACTTTGGTAGGAGTTTTAATCATGAATGGATGTAGAATTTTATTGCATGTTTTTTTCTGCATCTATTGAGATGATTATGGGTTTTTTTTCTTTTGTTGATGTGGTGTATCACATTGATTGATTTGCACATATCAGACCATCCTTGTGACTGTGGGATGAATCCAACTCAGTCGTGGTGTATGCTCTTTTCTGTGTGTTGTTGGATTCAGTTTGCTAATATTCTGTTGAGAATTTTTGCATCTATATTCATCAAAGATATTGGCCTGTAATTTTCTTTTTTGGTAGTGTCTTTGTCTAGTTTCAGTATCAGGGTAATGGTGGCTTCATAGAATGTCTTTGGGAGTGTTCCTTCCTCTTCAGTCTTTTGGAAGAATTTGAAAAGGATCAGTATAAGTTCTTCTTTGTATGTTTTGTAGAATTTTCCTGTGAAGCCATCTGGCCCTGGACTTCTGTTTGTAGGGAGTTGGGATTTTTGTTTGTTTGTTTTATTACAGATTCTATTTCACTTCTAGTGATTGGTCTGTTCAACTTATCTGTTTCTTCTTGATTCCGTTTTTTTGGGCTGTATGTTTCTAGAAAATTGTCCATTTCTTCTGGGTTGTCAAATTTGTTGGCATATAATTGTTCATAGTATACTCATGGTTTTTTGTATTTCTGAGTTATGAGTTGTGATTTCTCCTCTTTCATTTCTTATTTTGTTTGAGTCTTCTGTCTTTTCTTCTTGGTGAGCCTGGCCAGAGGTTTGTCAATTTTCTTTACCTTTTCAAAGAACCAGCTCTTGGTTTTATTGATTTTTTTCTATTGTTTTTTAAATCTCTGTTTTATTTATTTCCTCTCTGATCTTTAGTAAATCCTTCCTTCTGCTGACTTTAGGTTTTGTTTGTTCTTTTTCTGATTTTTTTAGGTTGTGGGTTAGGTTATTTGAGATTTTTCTTGTTTCTTAAAGGCCTGTATTGCTGTGAACTTCCCCCTAAGAACTGCTTTTGCTGCATCCCATAGATTTTGTATGGTTGTGTTTTCATAGTCATTTGCCTTAAGGTATTTTTTAATTTCTTCTTTGATTTCATTGTTGACCCATTGGTTTTTTAGTAGCATGTTGTTTAGTCTCCATGTAATTGTTTTTTTCTCGTTTCTTTTTCTGTGGTTGATTTCTAGTTTCATGCTGTTGTGGTCAGAAAAGATACTTGAAATATTTTCTACATTCTTAAATTTGTTGAGGCTTGTTTTGTGCCCTAGTATGTAGTCAATCCTAGAGAATGTTCCATGTGCACTTGAAAAGAATGTGTAGTCTGCTTTTTTTGGACATAATGTCCTGAAAATATTAAGTCTGTTCTGTTGTATCATTTAGGATCTCTCTTGCCTTATTGATTTTTCTGTCTCAAAGATCTGTCACAGATGTGAGTGGGGTGTTAAAGTCTCCTACTATTATTGTATACCCATCAATTTCTCCCTTTATGTCTGCTAGTATTTGCTTTATGTATCTGGGTGTTCCTATATTGGGTGCATATATGTTAACAAGTATAATATCCTGTTCTTCTGTTGATCCTTTTATAATTATATAGTGTCTTTCCTTATCTTTCGTCGTGGGCTTTCGGGTGATCCTATATTGGGTGCATACATGAGTTTTTATTTTAACACTGTGTAATGAAGCCTCCATAAAAACCCAAAAGGATGGGGTTCAGAGAGCTTCCAGGTTGGTGAACCAGAATGCATCCACATGTCAGGAGTGGATACACTCCAGCTCCATGGGGACAGAAGCTCCTGTGTGTCAGGCCCTGCTGGACCTCACCCTGTGCATTCTTCATCTGGCTGTTCTCCATCTATATCCTTTATAATACCCTATATAATAAACTGGTAAACATTTAAGTGAATGTTCCTCTGAGTTCTATGAGCTGCACTAGTAAATCAGTTGAACCCGAGGAGGTGTCGTTGGGAAACTCAGATTTAAAGCCAGTTGGTCAGAAGCACAGATTAACAACCTGGACTTGGAACAGGTGTCTGAACAAGTGGGTGCAGTCTTTTTTTTTTTTTTTTTTTTTTTTTTGTAAAATTCAACCTTTCCTCAAATTGCCACTTTTGGATGATTTCTGTATTGACCAACTTTACCCACACAACAAATAACCTCACATCTCAGTGACTTACAGAAACAAACAGTAATTTATTTTTAAAAAAATATTTATTTATTTGGCTGCATCGGGTCTTAGTTGCAGCATGAGGGATCTTCGTTGCAGCACGCAGGCTCTAGAGCGCACAAAGTCATTAGTTGAGGCCTGCGGGCTCCCTAGATGTGGTGCACGAGCTCTGGAGCGTGCAGGCTCAGTAGTTGCAGCACACAGTCTTAGTTCCCCCAGGGATCAAATCTGCATCCCTTGCATTGGAAGGCGGGTTCTTAACCACTGGACCACCAGGGAAGTCCCAAGTGGGTGCAGTCTTGTGGGACTGAGCCCTTCACCTGTGTGACCCAGTCAGTGTCCAATAATTTGGAGCAAAGTGTCCTTCCAGATGCCAGTAAGAATATTTCTTTCCACTTTTGCATCCCCCACCATAGTGCGTAGCTCAGAAGCCACTTAATATTTGCTCAGTGAGTGGCAGGAAAGGCATGGGAATGATTCTTGGAATGTTTAATGACTCTTAATTTATCATCAGGAGAGAACTGGGGGAAAAAATTCTTTGGAAGTTAGGCAGCAAGAGAACTAGAATTCTTAAGTGGTTTATCTACACTTTATAGCCTCATAATCAAAACCTATTCCAGTGGATCCTGATGGTGCTAACACAAGGCTGCTGAAGCTGTGTGACTTCACATAGTGGTTGAGGGGGGGACAGTATCGAAGGGGCCATTTGGTTTCCTCAAATAGGTGCCAGAACCACCATCCCTCTACCCTCCCCCACAAATAAAGAAAAAAGATGAGTTCTTAAGCAAGAGCTGAAACAAATTCTGATGGGTCCTTGTCTCAGTCCATTCGGCTTGCTATGACAAAAAGATCATAGACCAGGTGGCTTCAACAACAGACATTTATTTCTCAAAGTTCTGGAGGCAGCAAGTCCAAGATTAAGGTGCTGGTGGATTCAGTGTCTGGTGAGGGCCCTCTTCCTGGTTCATAAATGGCTGTCTTCTTGCCATGTCCTCACATGGAAGAAGGGACAAGGGAGCTCTCTGGGTTCTATTTTATGAGGCCACTAATCCCATTCACGAAGGGATCAGTGCCCTCATAAAACAGACTCATGACTTCATCACCTCCAAAGACCCCACCTCCAAATGCCGTCACCTTAGGGGTTAGGATTTCAACATGAAATTTGAGGAACCACATTCAATCCATAACAGGGAGGATCCCTCCTTCCCTCTGCCAGCATGCTAGAGAGAAGCTACATTGCTGTGAACAAACTAAGATAGTCCCTGATATTCAAATACCATTACTGTTTTGGGACCACGTGTTCTTTTAAAGCAGCATTTCTAGGAATTGCTGTAACAGGTGGAAAAAAGGCTTGCCTGGTAAGGTAAGTTTGGGAATGCTAGGTTACACAGAAGTAAACAGGTTTCTTTCCTGTGAAGACTTCAAAGCTTTTCATATGCTCATGTGAAGTATGATTCTTTGGAAAGGACTACTGTATGCAATACTTGCCAACTTGTACCAGCAAACCCATTTTGCAGATAGCATCTCTCGGGAGGGGAACATTCTCCAGAGACTTGGAGAAATGCTGCCTTAAGAGATGTTTGGTCCACAAACTAGGGAAAGAGTGCTATATTCTCATAAAATCGTTTGAAGTCTTGTGTTAATAGTTTAATGAAACATTTTATAACTACATTTACATCATATACAACTCTAAATTACATTTAAAAGTATCAATTGATAGCGGTGTTGGATTCACATTAGCAATCACTGCATGATCAAAGAGACTGCTCTCCTGTGCTTTATTCCAAAAGTATTTTTATTGAGTTAACTACTCAAGTTTCAGACTTTTAATTTTTTCCCCAAGTATACTCCTTTCTTTAGGGCTCCTAAAGCTTCAAACAATTATTCCTTCCTATCTTTAAACTCAGTACTGTCTCAGTTTCATTCAACATCTATTAGCAGACATTGATTTCAATCTTCTTCTTAGCTATTACTATGACATACAGGGAAATAAAAGAGACATCAAAGAAGCTTACCACTTACCAACTGTTTTTTATTTATTAGGGACCATGATTAGCACTGAATCTCAGTCTTCAGGGAAGAGCTGGGAAGGTGAGAAATACGATCTCATCCTCCACTTAGAGACTTCTTAAAAGCCTGCTGTAAGTGGGCTCTGAGTGATGCTAAGTTTCATCACTTGGTTAACTAATGACTGGGACAGACCTCTCCACTGGAAAGGTAGTTTTCCCTTGGTCATGGGAGGTCATTTGTGGGGTGATATGTTGGCACCATATGAACACTCCATTACCCCACAACCTTCTGTCCAAGAGCTTTACATCTACTGATGACAGAAGGCCCTGGTCAGCCATCATGCTACTCGTGCATCCACTCCACACAATTCCTGTAACATTTAATAAACTAATATTATACTCTGTTCAGTACTTGGAAGGCATCTGAAATTGTATGGCACTTAATTTAAAAGGTATTTAAGGCCTGTTCAGCAGAACTGTAACGTTATTACGCCAGCTCCCAAGTCTGTAGTTCAGTGGTTCCCAACTTTAGATGCTCCTCAAACATCTGAGGCTGCTCCGCCGCTACCAGTGCAACCAGAGTCTCCAGGATGGCAGGCAGGCAAGCAAGGATGCGAACCACTGCTCTCAATCATCACAATGGCATTTTTGACCATTTCAAATTCAGGACGGTAGTTTTGGTGTTTCAATAAGCTGACTTTACAGTTTTCTAAAAACGTGAAGAAAGTGCGACACTCAGTTTTCGCTAGAAAAATAGTGCTCTTGAAATTCATGATTCCTTAAGTATCAAATGTCAGAGACATAAGCCACACTGTATGACTTCTGGGAAATCAGGTCCAGAATAAGGTACGTTTTCTGCCCAGTTCTCCAAGAGATCACACTACTATTGCGTAAGTGATTAAGAAGCCCCCAGACCTAGAAATGACAAAGAAATGAAGCCGGTAAGCTGGTGGAGGGAGCAGAGAGGGCAGCAGTCTAATTTCGCCTGCAGGGTCCAAAACTGGCCGTAAGTAAATTTCCCTGAGAGAGGAGACTAGTGTTTCATCGTGAAACATCAATGATTCTCAGATATTTAAAATCTATCCCTACACCATTTTTTTCAATCAGAAACTTATTACATCTCCCAAACGACACAAAAGTAGGTTTCCAAATAAGAGTTCAGCCATTAGTCACGTCCATCTTTCCGGCAAAAGTCAAACAAAAGGATGATGGGGAGAACATTTTCACAGTAGTTAAGCATTTCAAAACCATGAGCACCCACCCCAAGAGTATGTTAGCTAGAATTATGTAAGATTCATTCCTTTAGTCATGTCCTGTGTTCTGCCAGGTCCAGCAGGGGGGAATGTCAGCCTGTTAACGAGCGTCCTGAGGCTGAGGGGCGGGAGCAGAGAAGTGGCCCGGATGGGCAGCGGGAGGAAAGTCAATGACAGTGACACTCATGACAATGGGGCCACTCAGGCGGAGGTGTCCCCACGCTCAAACCGTGTTAGCAGTGAGGATACAGAGCCTTAGCAAGACTGAAGACACGGGGGTCTACTTGTTGGACCTGATCCCTCTCCCCCTCCTTTGCTTATAGCTCCCCATCCCACCTGGTCCATTACAAGGAGGGACGCTGGGTCAAAGGGTGGTCCAGAGTGGCAGAGATGCCAGGAGGGGACAGAAGGAGCACATGGGGGCTCTGGGGTGAGCAGCAAAAAGGGAGAAGACCCTCATAGGCACTCTGGCCACCAGCTGTCAGAGGTTCTCCAGTCCAGGCCCAACTACAGGCAGGGAAGCCCCGAACAAGGGGAGCCAAAACCCAAACACGGTCAAAGTGACGACTGAAAACGCTTAATCCCTCCGTCAGTCAAAGAAAATCTGCCATCTCTTCAGCCCCCATCACTAGGGAGGCACAGCATGTTACTGGATTCTGGGTCCTGGAGAAAAATGCATCATGAAACAGGCCTTGCCAGTCACATGGAAACAGAGTATCCATGGGTGAAGTTGCCTGGTCCTGGTGTCTCAGTTTTGCGTGAAGGGGTGGCAGCTGTTCTTTGAGAGGAAACCTCTCACTTCGCCACCTGAAGCAAAGCTGCTGACAACAGGGCCTCCATTTAGAGGCTCCCCTAACTGCCTGAGGGAGCTCTCCTAAATGCCACCAGTGATGAGCATCAGAGCGCCACCACTGTTCAGCCTCAGCACCCACTCTGCCCGTCCACCTGAGGTGGCCCCACTCAGCGGGCAGAACTCAGGGCCATCCTGATTGCAATAGGATGAGGCCAACCCGTGACACTGACCTCAACCGTGTCCGTCAGGTGGAAGCCAGAATCTGACTTCAGTCTATTATCTATTATAACCCGCTCATAGCCGCTTAGAGCAACCTGCTAATCTTTGTCATCACCAATAATCACAGGAAAAAGAGATGGAAAAAGGCCACCCCACCCCACTACCTGCAGCCCCCATTCCACTGGTCTGGGTGGGGTCAGATGGGTATAATAATAGGGTATTGCATTTATGATTTTTAAGATGAGTTCTTACCTTTTACAGACACATACCAAAATATAATAAAATGACACATTTGGTATTTGTTTCAAAACAATTGATAAAACAAGATATAATTTGATGATCATTATAGGTGGTTGATGGACACATGGGGGTCACTGTACTATTTTCTGTATTTTTATATATGTTTGAATGTTTCCATAATAAAAAGTGAAAAAAATTTGAGTTCTTCTACAAAAATATGGAACAATGTGGCTCATACCATTATGATTTGTATATAATTCATACATGTTACAAGCAAAACTTAATGTTGCCTTAAAATACTACCATAACATAAGGAGAAAAATGCAAATGGATGAATTCTAAAAAATTCCACACATCCACTAGTAGCTACAATTTCCAAATTCAATACATCATTCCCAAGGTAAGTAAAAAGGCGAACATTTTAAAAGGAAGGCCTTAAGAACATACATTTTGCAAAGGATCACCTGCAAGTTTAAGAAGTTAATTCCAAGTTTTCCAAATTTTCAGAACTCATAAAGTCTCACAAATCCTGTGGATCAGTGCCTTTTCCAGATACTTTTCTATGAGCTCATTATTCATATATTCAACAGATACTGGGTACTTATTAAGTGCTTGGCTCCATGGATATAATGGTGAAGACACAAGCCTTGCCTTCCTGCAGTGGGTATTCTAGATGGTACAATAGAAGGCCAGTACAGAAAAATGTGTTAAGTTTCTAAGCATGGATATATCTATAAACTTTTATTTTAAAGAAAAATTCTAAGAGTTGGGGTCATCCTGAGACAGATTACCTTTGATGATAGAAATAATTTATTTCACATGTGCTGTCGCTACTGTTCTCCATGCTTAATGCTTGGAATGCCACCATTTAAAAACTCTGGTTCAAATGTTATATATTTCATACTAACCGGATAAATAGTAGAACTGGCACAGAGGAGCTACGGCTACCCCTGATGTTTGACAAGAGGTAAAGAATATTTCACATTTCAAAGCTTAAAACCTTTTCTATTAAATAAAAATCCAAGAGCTTCTTCCCTCTTCCACCTAAAGTCACTTATTTTGCCATAAATAAATCCTTTGGAAACCAGCATGAGATACATTATCCTGTATGATGGAAAACATCTGTAGATAATACCTCAATGCCTCTAAGTGATTCACTAAGTCTGACCATCCTAAATGTATCTATTGGTTGCTTTCCCTAAAGACCTTCCCACCAAACACAATACCTTCAGCTCAGCATATGTATCTTTAGCACAAGTTCATTCCATATGCAGATTTTTTCAACTGTAGTGCGCATGCTCCCATTCTGTCAGGATAATTAGAGCCAGTACAAGTAGTTCTCATTCTGTAACCTAAAATCTACTACAAAAGAAAGTAGACACCAAGATACCAAAATCTTTCATGCTTACAGGCAAATGTATTCAGTTCCTTTCCAGGCAGGACATAGTAAGGTATCTTATATGCTTGCTATTTCTTTTCCTAATCAAGTTTGGGACAACCTCTGAGGGTCCACTCACGCTCCACGGTGAGCCATCTTGTACCACGTTCTGGTAAGTATCTTCCATAGGGGACAAAGGAATATTCTTGCTGACCTAGAGATTAGTCAAGGGGGGAGCGTGGTGGGAGAAGAGTTAATGTCTACTGTCTCTTCCGTTGCCGCTTTGCCGTCAAGGTCATGGTGGGGCCATTATCCACTTGTACCAACAGATGCCTACAGAAGCCATTCAGATACGCCACGGCAGGGAGGAAGGCGAGGGAGAGGAGGACGAAGAGGAGAGGCTTTGCTATCCTATGACGGAGTGAAGAGGCCGCTGGCTGGAAAAACCAGGAATAAGGAAGTGAAGTCATCCTCTTTAGGATGCCATACCAAGCAGAAAGCCTCCGAAAAATCCACCAGTCACTAGAACATTCTTCTTCACAAACGACACCACCTAGGAACAGAAGATAGCACAGTGGATTACTTTGCTGAGGATATTATTAGGAAGCAGGACGCAGATCAGAAGGTGAGATGACGCGTCTTTGGATAAGGTAGTGGCGGGGTGCTAGCGCACAGTGATCACATTCAAGGGATGCTTTTCAGACGGGACTTTGCAAAGAGAGAAGGCACCACATTCAGTAAACTGGTGTCTCCTCCAAACCTGTCCACACGTTCCTCCCGCCCACGCGTCTGTCCATCTACCCATACACCCTCCTCTGAAACCTTATTTTCTCACATTCCTACAGCTTCCCATGCATGTGCTCTATCGACCTCCATCCCAGAGGGAACTTTCTCCCAAGTGCTACCATAGAAAAGTATTCACGAGGGGAATACACCCTGTAGCCTGGCCTACTGGTTTCCTGAACTTACGTACAGGGGTTCATCTCCCTAACCCCACCCCGACCTTTCACACGCCACCACCCAGCGTCCTGGGACCCTCGAGCCCCCTCATTCCCACTGTCCCTGTGTCTTCACTCCTCCCCGACTTGGCTGGAACTATATTTCCCTATTTGACGCATTGTCTCTTGCCATCTGCCCTCAGGGGGAGTGACAAAAATCATACAATTTCCTGACATAACTTCTTTCATTCATCTTCACTCGTTCCTCAACTTGCTACACCTTGGCTCTCAACTCCACCAGCCGACTGTAACTGTTCTCGCAGAAATCACCAATGGTCTCCTTGCTGCTAAACACTAACCCGAACATTTTCATTTCCTGCTCCCCAAATATGAATACGGGCTCTCAGGGGGAACCAGCCACTCTCCCTGGGGCCTGTGAGAGGGCCAGGCCACAAAGAGGGATACCACAAACATTTGTGGCCAACCAAACATTTGTGGCCAACCAAACCTTCTGGTTACTTTATATAAGTGCACACTGTAAGGCAACAGTTGGTTCTAATCAAACATTAACCTTATACTTTTTATTATATACATTCCTGTATCATTAAAGAAGTTTTCAACAATCATGTATTACTTTTGTAAATGTCTGAAAAATAAAAAAATTTTTGAAGTGAAAAAAGTGTAAGTTTCATAACCTTGAGCTTGAGGAGGGATGGAAGGGAGGAAGGAGGAAGGACTTATCTAAGTGCACAAATGTCACGTTCCACTCTGGGCAATGGACAGCTTTTTTTATAAAAAATTTATTTGCGGGGTTTTTTGTTCTTCTTTTTGAACTTTTCCATCTTACTACACTTTATTGAGGTATAATTTACATAAAGTAAGATGTGCTCATTTTTTCCTTGAAATGTAGTTGATTTACAATGTTGTGTTTATTTCTGCTGTGCAGCAAGGTGATTCCATTGTACATATATATGCATTCTTTTTCCTATTCTTTCCCATTCTGGTTTATCCCAGGATACTGAAGAGTTCCCTGTGCTCTACAGTAGGACCCTGTTGTGTATCCATCCTATAGATACTAGTTTGCATCTGCTGACCCCACACTCCCAGTCCCTCCCTCCCTCCCCCTTGGCAACCACAACTCTGTTCTCTATGTCTGTGAGTCTGCTTCTGTTTCATAGATTCATTTGTGTCATATTTTAGATTCCACATATAAGTGATGTCATATGATATTTGTCTTTCTCTGTCTGACTTATTTCACTCAGTATGATAATCTCTATGTCCATCCATGTTGCTGCAAATGGCAAAATTTCATACTTTTATATGGCTGAGTAGTATTCTGGCAATGGACACCTTTGGCTGAACACTCGCCACCACAAAGAATCATCTTTTTCTTTTTTTTCTTCTTTAAAGGGAATGTCATTTTTTTAAAAACAATATTTATTTATTTGGCTGCACCAGGTGTTAGTTGTGGCATGTGGAATCTTTTTTTTCTAGTTGCGGCATGTGGGATCTTTAGTTGCGGCATGCAGGATCTAGTTCCCTGACCAGGGATTGAACCCAGGTCCCTGGCACTGGAAGCACAGAGTCTTAGCCACCGGACCAGGGAAGTTCCTCTGCTAAGTTATCTACCACTCGTCAATGTGCTTTCCAACTTTCAAACATTTGCTAATATTTCTTGTCTCCTGGTATTCCCTTCCTGTTCTCTTGGTCCTTGTAGGTTTAACCAGGCACCTTCCTGACACCTTGATCCTGATTTATTTCTCCCTGGTTAAGTGCACTTATATCTTTGGGACATTTGACATTTTTCCAAAGGTAATAAAGAAGTAACAAAATACATCCTTTTAAAAAAGAAGCCCTTCTCCTGTCCCTCCAGTATAATCTGACCTGATTTCATGCCTTAGATCAGAGGTTAGCAAACTATAGCCCGTGGGCCAAATCCAGCCAGTCACCTATTTTTATTTTATTTATTTATTTATTTATTTATTTATTTATTTGTGGCCTCTCCCGTTGCGGAGCACAGGCTCAGCGGCCATGGCTCACGGGCCCAGCCGCTCCGCGGCATGTGGGATCTTCCCGGACCGGGGCACGAACCCGTGTCCCCTGCATCAGCAGGCGGACTCTCAACCACTGCGCCACCAGGGAAGCCCGTCACCTATTTTTAAATAAACTTTCATTGCAACGCAGCCACACCCACCTGCCTACCCATCGTCTATGGCTGTTTTCACGCTACACAGTGGAGTTCAGTAGTGACAGAGATCACAATGCCTACAAAGCTGAAAACATGTACCATCTGGCCCTTTACAAAAAAAGCTCGTCAACCCCTGGGCTACACATTCTGGACGTTTCAGCGATGTGTGTGTATGGAGACAAAAATGTGACTCACTCAAAGTGATCAGAGTGGCTGTACAAGGTACATCTTCCCCACCACCCCTCACGTGCCGCTCCAATCCCAACAAGAACTTCTTCAAGGGATGCTCGATCCACATATGTGCCTGTAGCACTTTGCACTCTCGCTCAGCAATAAAAGTCACCAAACCTACTGGTCCTTGTAGGTTTAACCTTTTAAATTGCCACCGAGGTGAGGATATTCCATCTGAGGCTGACATATTGGTGTGTCTACCCCATTTTTTACACACAAAGTTGTCTGCACCCTTCACACACTGCACAGGAACAAAACAAGTCTCACCTCGTCTGCTTTGCTTTTGACCTCCACAGGTGTCTGGCTGCCCTTGCGGACCTTCAGCTGCTCCTTGGCTTTCTTCATGTCCCGCTCTACCCGCTTCCAGTCCACTTTGATGTAGCCAGTATGGTTTGCAAGCTTTAGTTTAAAAAATGACAGCAATAAAGGAGAAACACAGGATAAATCACTGAAATATGTTACCAAAAATCCTTCTGAGTTTCTATCTTTGGAGATATTTGCCGTCCAGTTTTTTGTATTTCAACGACATTCACTCCACATCTACTGAGCATCCACCCTATGTGCGAGGCCCTATGCCTGTCAACGGAAATCCACACACTGGCCTTCAGTGACTGCTGGCAATTCTTTTACTTTATTTATACTCTTACCCATCTCTATAAAATTTCAAGTTAGCTTAAAAAAATTAAATGGTAAATGAAAATCAGAACTGGAAGTCAAGATGTAAGGTAAAGAAACCTTAAAGGCGACATAAGCCTGAGTTTCTCAACAACGTGAACAGGGCAAGGATGTCACGTAGTAATCACTGATGCTCAGAAAGAAATCACAGAGGTTTCTCATGAGCGATTTCTTGTAAGGGAGAAGCACATCCAAATATACCTACAGAACATGCCTACTTCCCTTGCTCAAGACAGCAGGTGCGCACCCACACACCTCAGTGAGAAGCATTTCATAAAGAATGTGCGAACAGGATAAAACTCATTCACACATGGAGTTTCCTGATGGATTAGTGTTACCCAGGGAACGAAGAGACTGAACAGGCCATCAGTCAGTCCTCCCTGTGTATCACTTCTCTCCTCCAAATTTCTGATATGATAAATCATAACTCCCTGGATAGCTCAAAATATCTAAAACTGAAATTCTTCTCCACTGTCTAGTCAGTTGCTCTCCCTCTAGTCTCTCTTTTAGTTAACAGCACCAACCAACTAATCAGTCACCCAAACCAGGCTGGAGAAAATATCTGCAATATATCTAACAAACAAAACATTAATACTTATAAAAAGTGAAATTCTTCTGGAGATCAGTAAGGAAAAAACCCCATTTGAGAAACGGGTAAAGGCAACTCACAAAACAACGTGGCCAACAAAAGGGAAAAGTTCAACTTCACAAGTAATCCAGGAAATTAACACTAAAATTACTGAGTTGCTATACTTTTTTTATCAGATTGGAGATGAGTAAAATACTGAAAATATACAGTGTTGATGAGGATGTGGGAAATGGACACTCCTATCACACCCTTACTGAGAGTGTTTACCAGCAGCCTTTTAGGAGAGCGGTTTGGCATCATCCGCCAACACTGAAACTGCACGTGCCATTATGCTATACCCAGAATGGCAGCTCGTCACAGCAGCTTTACTGGAAATAAAGCAAATGTCCATCCGCACATGAATGAATAAGCAAGTTGTGTCGTGTTTACACAAGATGTTGCTCAGTACTAAAAAGAACAGACTACTTGTAGCAGCAATATAGCTGCATCTCAAAAATCGTACACTACATTCAAGTTCCGATTCTGTTACTCCACCGTCTCTCCCACACGACGAAGTACATTGAACAGCTACTTGGGGGCTCTGAAGGAAACAAGAGCATCTGACTGGAGAAGCCCAGAGCCGTGTATTTCCCATATTTGCTAAGGTATCACCTGGCCTAGACTTCAGGCAGGACTCAGAAACATTCTGACAAAATTCCACACACATTCCTGTAAAGGCTCTTGGAAAAACAGAAACAGGGAGAACTTCCTCAACTTGCTAAAGAGCATCTACAAACATACAGCTAACGTCAATCATACTTACTGGTGAAAGACTGAATACTTTCATCCAATGTTAACAAAAAGGCAAGGATGTCTACTGTCTCTATTCCTATTCAACGCTGTGCTGGAAATGAAGTCATAGTCCAACAAGGAAGAACATAAGGTAAGAGGCGTCCAGATCAGAAAGGAAGATGTCAAAATGTCACTATTTGTAGACATGTTTGTCTACATAATTTCAAAGAATCCAACAAAAATCAAAAACTCCTACACACAAAAAGCGAGTTTAGCAAGGCTGTACACTACAAGATAAACACACAAAATAAATTGTATTTCTATATGCTAGCAATTTGAATTGGAAATGGAAATGAAATTTATGGTTTTACAATAGCTGCAAAATAATCGAACACTAGGTACAAATCTAAACAAAAATCATATAGGATCTGTACACTGAAAACTATAAAATGTCTGTTGAAGAAAGAACTCAAAGAGAAATGATTAAGCCAGAGTTATTGCAATCCCAATCCCAGCAAGATGTTTTACAGATATGTAAACAAGCTGGTTCTAAAATGTGTATGAAAAGACAAAGGAACTAGAACAGCCAAAACGATTTTGAAAAAGAACAGAGTTGGAGGAATCACACTACCTGATTTTACAGCAATCAAGACAGTGTGGTATTGGAGAAGACACACAGATTAACAGGACAGAATAAAAAGTACAGAAACAGACAATCCAATTTAAAAGCGGACAAAAGACCTGAATAGATGCTTCAGCAAAAAGGAGATCTGGACAGTAAATAAACACATGAAAAGATGTTCTACATCAGTAGTTGTATCACTCGGAGTCCAACTGGGAGACAGCTTTAGGGCTCAGGGTAAGTGCCTGGGGAAAAGCAGAAGAGCAACTAAAGCTCGCATAACGTATCTAGGAATAAAACTGAACCACAGATGGACAAGATCTATATGGAAAAAATAAGAGAAGTCTAGACAAAGACATTAAAGAAGACCTAAATAAATGGAGACAAAGCCTGTGTTCACAGCTAGATGATACAATATCATAAAAGATATTAATTCTCCCCCAATTTATCTATATGGTTCCCATGCAATTCCAGTCAAACATTTTTCTTCTTAGTCTTTTTTTCCCCTCTTTTTGGGTGCACCGTGCAGCACACGGGATCTTAGTTCCCCAACCAGGGATCGAACCCACGCCCCCTGCAATAGCAGCGCGGACAGAGTCTTAACCACTGGACTGCGAGGGAAGTCCCCCAATGAAAATTTAAACAGAATCTTTGAAAGGAACTGACAAGCCTGTTGTAAAATTTAGATGGAGAAGCAAAAGTACGAAAGCAGCCACAACGATCCTGAAGAATATGTGGAGGAACTTGTCTTGCCCACTGTCAAGGCTCAGTAGGTACAGAAAGGAGAGTCAGAGCCACACATATATGAACTTTGATATATGATAAAGGCAATGGTACAAATAACGAGAAAAGGAAGACTTATTCACTAAGTGCTGCTGGGACAACAACCCGGATGAAAGGAAACTGGATCCTTACGTCAAACCACACCCCTGATCTCCCAACATCGTGACTACCCTGGTGACAGGGCACACGCGTGCACAGCACAGACCCCCATGTCTTACCTGCACTGCACTCCTTGCACATCTGACCCAAGCAATACCAGAATCCCAGTGCGAGGGTCCTTCCTGGAGATTATTCTAATGCCCATTACTTCTGTCAGTCAGAACCCCCAAAAGAAACAGAGGGTGCACTCAGATTAAGGCATTTCAAAGCAATATGAAGATACTCAGGGAAACCACAGGGACAGAACAGGATTGTGGGTCTAGCGTAAGAGAGCTGTCACTGCACTTGCATCTGAAGGGGTGCGAGGAAGGAAAGATGACTGAAACCCAGAAGGCAATAGGAGGGGCCTGTCTGCTAACAGCCACAGGGAGGGAGCCAAGAAGCTACGCAGGGAACGGGTCCGGGGGCAGCTGCTGGTGCCTTGCTAGTCACAAGCAGGATGCTGCCAGAGTGATGCTATGGAGTTCCCAGGCTTGGGCAGAAAAGGGCGGGCAGCTTTCACCATGTTTCTGAAACAAGGGCGCTTGGAGAACTGAGGCCGCAGGAGGAGCTGAGACCCGAGTGAGGGAGGGGAGGGAGAGGCCTGGACCCGCCCCAGCTCCCTGCTCTGGCTAGAACCCCTTGAGGCTGCCAGCCCAAGCGCCCACCCTCCCCTCCCCGAATTGCTGATGCACAGAAACTGAGATGATAAAAAGATGGTCATTTCAAGCATTGGGTTTTGAGGGCATCTGTGATGCAGTGATGCTGTACCACACCCGCCCCGGCCCACCAGTCATGAGCGGGCCTCTTCTGGCCTCTTCCACACACTTTATTTTCACCTGACGCGTCTGGAAAACTCACTCAAATTGTGATTCTAACGTGGGACGACCTCACTAAAATGAGGGCTGCTACCTTCGAGAGAAGACAAGGAGCTGTGGATCCGGACACTTCAGCTTGACTGCACCTCAGAATCACCTGCAACTTTAAAAATACTCCGATATACAAGCAGGCCTACCGCCCGTGAAATCAGACGGAGGTGAGGGGCAGGCCCCAAGCATCAGTGTTCTATAAAATTCCCAGGTGATTCCAATGTGGAGTCAGGTTTGCAAACCAACTGTACACACACAGCCTCAGGGAGCCAGCAGCCAGTGGTTCAAAACAAACTCCACGCCACGGGCCAGCAGAGGCCATCTGACCAGTGTCATTTAGCCCTCATGTCTCTCATCGACTTTGTGTCTAAGAATAAATCGTATCACAGGGCACTGCATCACACCTGGGATTTCTGAAATCACACTTGCTTCATATTTCAAGTGGTCTTGAAAACCCTGGAAGGGAGCTCTGATAAGGAATATGCACGTGTCCCCGTGTTATAAATGACAAAATGTAATCCACCTAGTAATTGAAGAAGTCTGACTCAAAAGGTTACTAGCATTTCAAATGGTACGTGAAACCAGGGAAAGACTCCACATACAGACCTGAAGCAGGAAAAATCCACCTCCCAGAGCTGTGGCAGCCAACCTTCCAACCTTCTGGAATATGAAACCAGTGCACCTACAAAAATCAAGTTAACAAGCTGTCAGACAAACACAAGCATGGACTTCTAACAACATTCAGAGCCTGCTCACCTTGGGATGGCCCAGCTCCTTCCTACTCCAGGCATAAAGCCCGTCCCCTCCAGAACGAGGGAACGGCAGAGGCTCCAACCTCACAAAGACCCTGACTCGGATCTTGGCGCTACTACTCACTTCATTTTGTGGCCTTGAGAAAATCCCTTAAACTCCCAAGCCGTGTTTTTAAAAGATGACTCTGGCTACACTGTGGAGAATGGATCAACATAGGAAAGGATAAGGCAGAGACTCCAGTCAGCAATATGGAAGAGAAATGGCGGCAGGGAGGGAGCAGCCCTGAAGCGAGTAAACACATGACTGTGTATGAGGCCAGAGTGGTCGCATGGGATAAGGGACAGGCTCTCAGTGCCATCTTCTCTGGTCGGCACATGGCTCTTGACAGAAAACTCTGCCCTGAAGATGGCTTATAAAGCCCTACACTTACATCCAGTCTCCCTTTACCTCTCTGCCCTCATTTTCTACCACCTACTGCTTGGTACACTTCAGTAGGAGAAAAAATATATCAATATCAATAAAACATTGCATGGAGGACCTCACAAGGATTTTAAATGTTTTTAAACAAAAGCTAGGTATATCTCAGAAGGGACTCCTAAACTGGAGGAATGATAGGACTAGTAAATAACCCGTTAGGACTCATCTCAGTTCTTAAATGTGATTATAAGCTGAAGTAAACTGCCTGTACCCTGTATCCACTGGCCCTAAGTCCCTGACGTGAAGGCATTAACTGACATTTTGCAGCTAAGATTCACTCGTGATAAAGGCAACCAACTGGATCGTCAACTAGCTCTTATTTCTCTGATCGTCTTCTCAAAAACCTAACATGGATAAAGGTGCTTTTCCCCTCCAAAGAAATTTGGGAGAAAAAAATGAAGTATATATAAATTCCAGCAATTTTCTTCTCAGTCTCTTTTATCTTTAAAATTAGTTCTATAGAGTAAGGTACAGAACACATGTGGAATTTTTTTAAAGCCATGTGTAAATGTGTCCCAGAACAAGAATCAAGACTCAATTATATAAGAATAAAAAAGATATCTAGCACCCAATAAGGTAAAATTCACAATACTGCCATCCCATTAAAAACTACCAGGCAGGGGCTTCCCTGGTGGCGCAGTGGTTGAGAGTCCGCCTGCCGATGCAGGGGACACGGGTTCGTGCCCCGGTCCGGGAAGATCCCACATGCCGCGGAGCGGCTGGGCCTGTGAGCCATGGCCGCTGAGCCTGCGCGTCCGGAGCCCGTGCTCCGCAACGGGAGAGGCCACAACAGTGAGAGGCCCGCGTACCGCAAAAAAAAAAAAAAAAAAAAAAAAAAAAAAAAAAAAAAACTACCAGGCAGGCAAAGCAGGAAAACAGACCCATAATGATAAAAAACGAAATCAACTGAAAGCAACCTAGAAATGGCACAAATGATAGAATGCTGACAAAAACATCAGAAGTGATTATGATTGTATTCCATGTTCAAGAAGCTGGAGGAAAGATTCCACGTAATAAGTAGGGACAAGGAACATATTTTAAAAGGATACAAACCAAACTTCTACAGATGAAAATTATGTCTGAGATGAACACTGTACTTGATGGAACTAACAGCAGTTTAGATACTGTAGAAGTAAAGATTAGTAAACATGACATAGCAATAAAAACTATCAAAATGAAACAGAAAAATACATGAACATGGCTGTAATATTGAACTATAGTTATACACTGGGGAAAACTGAAGGATGGGCTCTCTGGATTTTTTTTTTTGCATTTTTAAAATTTTTTTTATTTTTATTTATTTTTGGCTGTGTTAGGTCTTCGTCACTGCGCACGGGCTTTCTCTAGTGGTGGTAAGCAGGGGCTACTCTTTGCTGGGGTGCAGGCTTCTCATTGCAGTGGCTTCTCTTGTTGCAGAGCACAGGCTCTAAGCACGCAGGCTTCAGTAGTTGTGGCATGAGGGCTCTAGAGTGCAGGCTCAGTATCTGTGGTGCAGAGACTCTCTGGATTATTTTTAACAAGCACCTGTGAATCTATAGTTATCTCAAAATAAAAAGTTAAAAAAAATAAACAGTGTCAGTGAACTACAGGAAAATTTCAAGCAGTGTAATAATATGTCTAACTAGAACTGTTGAAGGATAGAAAATATTTGAATAAATAATGAGAAAATATTCTAAATTTGATGAAAACTGTAAATTGATAGATCTAAACAGCTTAATGAACTCAAAGCACAAAACAAATGATAAATATTTTAAAAGCAGCCTGAAAGGCGGGGGGAGGGACATATTAGGTACAGAGGAATAAAATTCAGAGACAGCACATTTCTCATAGAAAATAATGCAAGACAAAAGATAATGGAACATTCTTAAAGTACTGGGGGAAGAAACAACCCTGTCAATCTAGAATTCTATACCCAGTAAAAATATCTTTCAAAAAAACAAAGATGAAATGAAGACCTTTCTCAGATATACAAAAGCTGAAAAATAAATCATCACCAGCAGCCCAAAAGTACAAAGAATGTTAAAAGTGGAGGAAAATGATACCAGATGGAAATCTGGATACACACAAAAGCATGATGAGCACAAGAAATAAACTATACGGATAAATACAAAAGGTTTCATTTTCATTATTTAAAAATATAAGAAATCAATATTTAATGAAAAAATGTAAAGGTTAAATGTATGATAATGAAAACCAAGGGTAAAAGGGTAAAATGGAAGTATACTGTTTTATTTTTTTTTTAAGATTTTTTTCATATGGACCATTCTTTTTTTTTTTTTTCTGGACATGCAGGCTCAGCGGCCATGGCTCACAGGCCCAGCCGCTCCGCGGCACGTGGGATCCTCCCAGACCAGGGCACGAACCCGTGCCCCTGCATCGGCAGGCGGACTCTCAACCACTGTGCCACCAGGGAAGCCCTGATGTGGACCATTCTTGAAGTCATTATTGAATTTGTTACAATACTGCTTCTGTTTTATGTTTCTGTTTTTTTGACTGTGAGGCATGTGGGATCCTAGCTCCCTGACCAGGGACTGTACCTACACCCCCTGCATTGGAAGGCAGAGTCTTAACCACTGGACCACCAGGGAAGTCCCGGAAGTATACTATTGTAAGAGCATTACACTCTACATGAAGTGGTATATCTATTGATGATAGACTGTGGTAAGTAAAAGATACATCCTATAAACCCTAAAGCAACCATTAAAATTACACAATTAAGAGACACAAGTAATAAACCAAGAAGGGGCATAAACAGAATTATGAAAAATATGTGATTCAAGCAACAAAAGAACAAAAAAGAACGAATAAACTGGACTTCATAAAAATTAAAAACTTTTGTCCATCAAAGGACATTATCAAGAAAGTGGAAAGACAACTTAAAGAATAGAAGAAAATATCTGCAATCATGTCTGGTAAGAATCTAGTATCAAAAACATATAAAAAATTCTTACAACTCAAGAACAGAAAGACAAACAACTCAATTTCTCCAAAGCAGATGTACAGATGGCCAACAAACACATGAAAAGATGCTCAACATCGTTAGTCACCACTTCACACCCGTGTCATGCCCACTAGGGTGGCTATATTAAAATGGTTTTTTTTAATGAAAATAATAAGTGTTGGCGAGATGTAGCCATAACAAGGAAAGAAGTCCTGACACACACTGCAACGTGAATGAACATCAAAAACACGATGCTCAGGGGGCTTCCCTGGCGGTCCAGTGGTTAAGACACCCTGCTTCCACTGCAGGGGGCACAGGTTCAATCCCAGGTCGGGGAACTAAGTTCCTGCATGCCACTCGGTGCGGTCCCAAAAAAAAACAACAAAACAAAACAAAACATGATACTCAGTGAAAGAAGCCAGACATACAAGGTCACATATTGTATGATTCTATTTATATAAAATATTCAGAATAGGTAAATCCATAGAAACAGAAAGCAGACAGATGGTTGCCAGGGGCTGGGGAGAGGGAAGAATGGGGAGTAACTGCTCAGCAGGGATGGGGTTTTATTTTGGAGTGATGAAAATGTTTTGAACCTAGAGAGAGGCAGTGGTTACACAAAGGTGTGAATGTACTAAATGCCACTTTCATGTTACATAAATTTCACCTTAATTTAAATATATACATATATATATATATACACACACATACACAGTATACCTATTTTTATTACACACACGTATATTTGATCCAAAAGAAAATAAAGAACAGAACACCAAGATGGTAAATTTAAACCCAATGATAACAAAAATAAACTTAAAGGTAAATAGTCTAAGCACCCTAATTAAAATGAAAAGATTGTAAAATTGGATTAAAAAAAGGAAGACCCACCTATATGCTGCCTATAAGAAACTCATTTTAAAGAACTGTTTTTAAAAAAATATTTATGTATGTACATTATGTATTTATCTTGGCTGTGCCAGGTCTTAGTTGCAGCACTGGGAATCTTCGTTGCAGCATGTTTAGTTGCAGCACGTGGGATCTTTAGTTGTGGCATGCAGACTTCTTAGTTGCAGCATGTGGGCTCTTAGTTGCAGCATGCGGTGCGAACTTCTTAGCTGTGACATGCATGCAGGATCTAGCTCCCCGATCAGGGATCAAACCCGGGCCCCCTGCATTGGGAACGCAGAGTCTTACCCACCGGACCACCAGGGAAGTCCCAAGAAACCCATTTTAAACATACAGACTCCACTTTCCTGAACTTTGCCCCATGTGCCTCTTCCTTTGGCTGATTCTGTTTTTAATATTTATTTATTTATGGTTGTGTTGGGTCTCAGCTGCAGCCCTTGGGATCTTTCATTGCGGCCCTTGGGATCTTTCATTGCAGCACGCGGGCTTCTCTCTAGTAGTTGCGGTGCACAGGCTTAGTTGCTCCACGGCATGTGGGATCTTCCCAGACCAGGGCTCAAACCCATGTCCCCTGCATTGGAAGGCAGATTCTTAACCACTGTGCCACCAGGGAAGCCCCTGGCTGATTTTAATCTGTATCCTTTTGCTGTAAAAAATCGTGACCATGAGTATACCAGCTCTCAGTGAGTTCTGTGGATTCTCCTAGGGAATTATCAAACATGAGGGTAGTCTTAGGGACCCCCAAACTCTGCAAACTAGTAAGTGACTTTGGCAAGATTGCAGTATGCAGGATCAATATACAAAAATCAATTGCATTTCTATAATATAAGCAATGCACGATGAGAAAGTGAAATTTTAAAAGTAATAGCATTTACAATAACATCAAAAATATGAAATATTTAGCGAATAATCTGATATAAGATGTGAAAGACCTACCTACAAAGCATTGTTGAGAGAAATTAAAAGAAACCGAAACAGGGAATTCCCTGGCAGTCCAGTGGTTAGGACTCAGAGCTTTCACTGTTGAGGGTGTGGGTTCAATCCCTAGTCGGGGAACTAAGATCCTGTAAGCCGCACAGCACAGTCAAATGGAGAGACAGCCATGTTTATGGATCAACGCAATCCCAGTCAAAGTCTCACCAGGCTTTTTGTAGATATCGGCAGCAAGCTGATTCTAAAATTCATATGAAAATGCTAAGTACCTAGAACAGTCAAATCAACTCTGAAAAGCAACAGAGTTGTAAGATTTACACTGCCTGATTCATGACTTATTATAAAGTTACAGTGATCAAAACAGTGTGATATTAGCACCAAGACAGACAAATCAGTTTAACAAAGAAGACATATAGTCAATTGATTTTCAGCGTAAGTACAAAGGCAATTCAGTGTAGAGGAGTACAGTCTTTCAACATATCATGTGGGCACAATCAGATATCCATATGCAAAAAGAAAGACCTTGGATTCCTACCTTACAACATATACAATAAGTAAACCAAAATGGATCATGGAACTAAATGAAAAATCTGAACCTATATATCATATAGAAGAAAACATAGAAGAAAATCTTGGTGACCCTGGATTAGGCAAATATTGTCAGATATGACTCCAAAAGCTAGAGACATAAAACAGAGTTGATAAATTGTATGTCAAGATTAAGAACTTCTGTTCTTCGAAAGACATTGTCAAGATAATAAGCTACAGAGTAGAAGATTATATTTGCAAATCACATATCTAAGACTTGTATCCAGAATACATAAAGAACTCTCACAACTCAGCAGTGAGAGAAAACCAACTCCCCAATAAAAATATGCAGAAAATATCTAAACAGATACCTCACCAAAGACATATGGATAGCAAAAAATAAGCTCATGAAAAGATACTCAACATCATTATTCATCAGGAAAATGTAAATTAAAACCACAATGAGGGCTTCCCTGGTGGCGCGGTGGTTGAGAGTCCACCTGCCGATGCAGGGGACACAGGTTCGTGCCCCGGTCCGGGAGGGTCCCACATGCAGCGGAGCGGCTGGGCCCGTGAGCCGTGGCCGCTGGCCCTGCGCATCTAGAGCCTGTGCTCCGCGGCGGGAGAGGCCACAGCAGTGAGAAGCCCGCGTACCGCAATAAAAAAACAAAAAAGCAAAAACAAAAAAATACAATGAGATATCACTTCACAGCCACTAGGATGGTTGTAATCAAAAAGACATTATGCCAGAAACAGACTGAAAGATATATAAAACAAACTAGTGTTTACCAGTGGGCAGAGGGAAGTGGGGAGGGGCAAGATAGGGGTAGGGGATTAAGAACTATAAACTACTATGTATAAAATAGATAAGCAACAAGGATATGCTGTATAGCACAGGGAAGTATAGCCATTATCTTATAATAACTTTTAATGGAGTATAATCTGCAAAAATACTGAATCACTACACTGCAATCTGAAACTAATATAACACTGTAAATCAATTATACTTCAAAAAAAAAGACATTATGCCAAGTGTTAGTGAGGAGGTAGAGAAACTGGAACCCTCATATACTGCTAGGGGAGATGTAAGATGTAAGACAATACTTTAGAAAACTGCTTGGCAGGTTCTTAAAAAGTTAAGACATTCACCTACTATGACTCAGCCTAACTCTTTCTAGATATTTACCCAAAAGAAATGAAAGCATATGTTCATACAAAGACTTGTACACAAATGTTAACAGCATTTTAGCCCAAAAGTGCAAACAAACCAATATTCATCAAAGGGGAATGGATAAACAAACTAGTTCATCCATACAGTGGAATGAACTAGTGATACATACAACAGCACAGATGAACCTCGAAATTAGTGTGCTCAGTGAAAGAAGCCAAACAAAAAAGAATACATACTGTATAATTCCATTTATATATAATTCTAGAAGATGCAAAGTGATCTATAGTGATAGAAAGCACTTACTATGTGGCCCTGATCAAGTAAACCTTTCTAAGCCTTAGTTTCTATTAAATGAGGATAGAAAATAACAATAACAATTTCATAGCTGTGAGAAGGAAATGAGATACCTATATAAATATCTAAAATGGTACCTGACATGTAGTAAATACTCACTATGTGTAACCATTAAATAGCACTTTAACATTATGTTTAGATGTATACTATTTATTAAATGATCAATTTCACAAGTCAATGTATTTTCATTGGTTAAAAGAGATGGTTCCTATAACCCCAACACCGAGTCATGCAAAAAAAGATACTGGACATTTTTTACATCACTTACCATCCAGTGACACCTCCAATTAACAGCTGGGTTGCCACGCTATACTTTTCAGCTGAAGGCCCAGATTCCTGCCCAAACAGCTTGCGCCACCATGGCTGCTTTTTAGCAAGTTCTGCAAGATCCAGTGACTCAAATTTTCCCTCAAAGTTTCCTACAAGAATTAAGATACTGAATAAGAAAAGTTACTTTTACAATAAATCACTAACATTCCTAACCTAGATTAAGAAATTTTTAAGGAAACAGAGACAGTTGTAATAAGGACATCTAAATATTAATCTATTTTAAAGAGTAAACTGACTCTGCAATTCTGACCAGCAACTTTTGAAAATCAGACTAAAATCAACAAATATCTCAGAGGAAAAAAACCTACACAATTTAGAACCAGTACTCTAGTTTTTCCCCTGAAATTTAAAAACAGCCAAAAGGACCTAGGAAAAACTGGTAGTAATACTTAATAATGCATCCTAAATGAAATGGGTTTTCTTCATTTGCCTCTCCTTTTCAGGAGTAACTCAATACTATTCAATAGCCCACAAATTCACAAATTCTCAGTACTATGTGTATCTCCAGTGGTAATAAAGATAGGAGGTAACCCTGAGAAAACCATAATTCAAAAAGAGACATGTACCACAATGTTCACTGCAGCACTATTTACAATAGCCAGGACATGGAAGCAACCTAAGTGTCCATCAACAGATGAAGGGATAAAGAAGATGTGGCACATATACACAATGGAATATTACTCAGCCATAAAAAGAAACGAAATTGAGTTATTTGTAGTGAGGTGGATGGACCTCGAGTCTGTCATACAGAGTGAAGTAAGTCAGAAAGAGAAAAACAAATACCGTATGCTAACTCACATATATGGAGTCTTAAAAAATGGTACTGATGAACCTAGTGGCAGGGCAGGATAGAGAAGAAAAAAAAATGTCATGGGGCTTCCCTGGTGGCGCAGTGGTTGAGAGTCCGCCTGCCGATGCAGGGGACACGGGTTCGTGCCCCGGTCTGGGAAGATCCCACATGCCGCGGAGCGGCTGGGCCCGTGAGCCATGGCCGCTGAGCCTGCGCGTCCGGAGCCTGTCCTCCGCAGCGGGAGAGGCCACAACAGTGAGAGGCCCGCGTAACGCATAAAAAAAAAAAAAAAAAAAAAAAAAAATGTCATGAAGAACCTAGGGATAAGACAGGAATAAAGACACAGACCTACTAGAGAATGGACTCGAGGACACGGGAAGGGGGAAGGGTAAGCTGGGATAAGTGAGAGAGTGGCATGGACATATATACACTACCAAACGTAAGGTAGATAGCTAGTGGGAAGCAGCCGCATAGCACAGGGAGATCAGCTCAGTGCTTTGTGACCACCTAGAGGGGTGGGATAGGGAGGGTGGGAGGGAGGGAGACGCAAGAGGGAAGAGATATGGGAACATATGTATATGTATAACTGATTCACTTTGTTATAAAGCAGAAACTAACACACCATTGTAAAGCAATTAGACTCCAATAAAGACATTAAGAAAAAGAGGTAACATTTAATTGAGCTGTTACTATTTACCAGGCAATGTGCTAAGGAATAAACATGTATATATAATTAAATCCACAGAACAAAGTAGGTACAGAACAAGGTACTATTTATTAACTCCATTTTGTAATTAAGAAGTAGAGGCTCAGAGGGTGATTTATTTGCCCAAAAAGGGAAAGAGTTAACAAAATGTCTAATCCCTCTCTCTGTGGGAAAATAAATTTAGTGAAAGAGGCAAAGAACTCTACACTGTAAATGAGGAAACACTGCAGAGTTGCAATCTCAATCAAAAAGCAAGTTTTTATCTAGAAATTGAGAAGCTGGCTCTAAGATTTATATGGAAGTATAAAGGACCTAGAGTAGTATTCCAGTTACTATGGCTGTACAACAAATTACCCCAAAACTTCATTCACAGAGCAAAACAATCACTTTTATACTCCCAGACTCTATGGATCAGGAATTCAGACAGGATACAGCTCATCTCTGTTCCATATGTCTGTGGCTTCAGCTGGAAGAATTACAGGCAGGCGTCTGGTATCATCTACTACATTCACACATACAGGCTGCCTTGCTCTGGGTTAGTTTGGGCTTCCTTACAGCATGGTGGCTAGGGTCAAGGCTGCCTGTCCCAAGAAAGGGAGTAAGAGAGTAAGGAAACTCAAGGGCTCAGCAGAAGCTATATTACCATTTAAGACCTAGCCTCCAAAGCCATGCAGTGTTACTTCCACTGTATTCTGCTGCAGCAGTCACAAACTTCCACTCAGATTCGAGAGGGAATATAGACCCCAGTACTCAGCAGGAGGAGTGTCAAAGTCACACAGAAAAAAACAGCATGTGGAATGGGGAGATATTGCTGCAACCACTTAGGAAAATACAGTGTGCCACCAGTGGCCAAAACAATTGTGGGGAAAAAAGCAACAAAGTTCAAAGAATTTCAAGACTTCTTATAAAACTACAGTAACACACAGGTAACTAATTTCAAGACTTATAAAAGTACCCTATTTGACACAGTGTAGAACTGACCTAAGCATATAAAAATATATCAGTGGAAGAGAATATAGAGTCTAGAAGTAGATCTACACATACAGTCATTTGATTTTCACATGGCACCAACGTTATTCAATAGGGAAAGAAAGTCCTTTCAACAAATTGTGTTAGAACTATTAGGTATGTGTATTAAACAAACAAAAAAACCCTCAATCCCTACTTTACACAATCACAAAATATAATTGAAGAATTAATTCAAGATGGACCATAGATACCAATTTAGCAAAGCCAAAATATGGATGTTTAAGGAACTGGGCCTTCTATGGCCTCACAAGTAGTTAAATGAAAATTTTTGTTCTAACGTAACCACAAAACATTACTGCTGTGTTGAAGAAGAAACTCTCTCCCTGGGTTAAAGAACATCACTGAAAACAAGAATGAGTTCTGAGTTTTGTTTTAATGTCATTTTAACAAGCTCCTTAGCTCAATAGAGGGCTCCAGCCAAAAGGAGTCACTCAGTCATTCAACACACACTGCTAAGCACTATACCGACCAGTCAGCAGCCTTGCTTGCGAGCCCAGGAAAGCAATGATTACAGTATTATGTGATCGTCAATATGATAAAGGTGGAAATTCCTAATGTCAGCCTCAAAGTTTCTCCCACCAATTTCCTAGGTGCAAATATCTGAGCAAACTATACATTTTAACTAAATAAGGGCAGTCTGCTCTGCAGGAAAATAATTCCATTGTGCATTCCAACACCTTTGAGTCACCTCAATTCAGGTGTGCTGGTAAACGGTTTGGTTTGTTTTAGATTTTTTTTTTAATCTGGACCATTTTCAAAGTTTTTATTGAATTTGTTACAATATTGCTTCTGTTTTATGCCTTGGCTTTTTGGCTAGGAGGTACGTGGGACCTTAGTTCCCCCATCAGGGATGGAACCTGCACCCCCTGCACTGGAAGGTGAAGGCGTAACCACTGGACCGCCAGTGAAGTCCCCAGGTAAACGTTTCACAAGCGCGCTGGGGTGGGGGGAGGGCTGACTAGTAATGTACACCAACATCCAGGGTGTGACGTCACTGAAGTGTGACAGCGCTGAATGCGGAGCTAGCTGGCAAGAGACGCGGCTTCTCACGCTACGTTATTTCCACCACACAGACACAACAGATGTCCATAACCTCAAGAGTACTGATAATAACTAAACAGGGCAAACAATAAGGAAGTAATGAATTTTGGGTATTTTCACCCTGTTTTTAACATAATTTATGTAATCTTAAATTTATATAATTGAGTTTTTGATAATGGTTCTGTGAGCCAGTACTGAACTGAACATAGCCTGAAGCATTCAAAGAAGCAGGATAAGAAGCACAACTGAAGACGTGGTCCACTGTGTATTTTATTACAGGCTTTTTTTTTCACGGACTCTCCCCTTCAGTACGCGGACTAAATAGGCGATTTCCAAGAACCATACCACGTGTACTCTTTCAAAACCATCAATAGCACAAGTAGAGGCGGCCTGCACACGGAAAGACGCCGGCCCGGTGTTTGAAAAGTCACTCCACAGGGACAAAGAAGCTGCCTTAGTCTCAAGGTGCCTGAGTGCTTCCGGGAACAGGGACAAAATGTCTCCAGGCCGAGGCTGTCGGGGGCGGGGCCGGAAGGCGGAGGAGCCCGGCCGGAGACAACAGCGAGGGCAAATTCGGCTCCAGCCCGGCCACTGACCTTGGCCGGACCTCGGGAGCGGCCGGGCCACAGAGGAACTCCGGGCGCCCGCCCCGCCCCTGCGGCGCTCGGGCCCCCCCCAGGGGCACTGCTGGGCCTGGGAGGCGCGGAGCCCGTCCCTTCCGGAGCCCGGGAAGTCGGCTCCTCGCGGCGCCACCGGCGAGCGCCCGTCCTTACCTTGACCGGCTGCGGCCATTTCGGCGAGCTCGTCTCGCGATGACACCTGTAGGGGCTCGGCTCCGTAAGGCGCGGAGTGGCGCGCCACCGTCGGCGCTAGCTGGCTTCCGGCACGTGGGGTAGATGTTTCCATTCCCATGGCGGCGGCGGAAGAGGCGGGACGGGGCGGGGCACGGGGCGGCTAGTCCCCTTCCCCGGGCGCAGCCGCTTCACAAGGCGCCAAGGGCGGTGTCACAAGTCCCGCGGCGCCGACCCCCAGGTGCGTCGGAACACGCGTGCGCGGAAGGCCTCTCACGGAGGAGTTATGCCGCAGAACGTAGTCTAGCTCGCAGCTGGCCTGGAAGGGGGTTCCCCGTGCGCGACCGCAGTGCGGCCTTTCGACAGTGAAGACTGCTTCACTCCTTAACTTTACTAAAAATAAAGAAAGCGGGCTTGTAGTGGTTGCTCATGTTAACATTGAGCACGTATTTATCAGTGCCTGCTCTGTGTCCGACGCTGTGCTACTGGAAGAAGACAGACATTTAAGAAACATTGCAGTCCCAGTGACAGAGACGGGCTCAGAAAGGAAAGCCCTCGCTGCCCGCAGCGCCCGCCGAGCCCTTTAACCACGTGCCGCGGCGCACCTCCCCGCCCCAGCCCCAAGCGACAGCTTTCGCTGTTACTCCGTCTCAGTTCACGGCAACGCCACCTTTGCAAAACCCTTGCTGTTATTCTGAACACCTGTTTCTAGAAGCCCACAAACCCAGTTCATCAGCAACCAGCAGAAGCGCCACTTTCACAATGAATCCAGCCCTGCTCGCCCCTCCACTGCTTCCGTCCCAGCCCAAATCACAGTCGTTTCTCTCCCTCAGTTAACAGGTCACCTGCTCCTCAGGCACGCCTTCCATGACCATCCTCATTTAAAATTGCAGCCTAGTACACCCCTCCTTCCCCTTCTACTTACTTTCCTTTTGGGCACAGTACTTACTTCACCTTCTAACATACGTAAGGTATTCCTGTCTTTCAGGTATTGCTTACCGTTTCTCAGTTGTTTCTTTTTCACTGCTCTGCACCCAGTGCCTAAGACACTGTCTGGTTAGGACAGATGGGTAGTTGTGTGCTCTTTGGCAAGCCATTAACCTCTCTGCCCCTCAGATGGTTCATCTGTACTCACATTGCAGTCTTATTGTGAGGATTAAATCACATAATGTGTAAAGCTTATGACAGAATTATCACTCTGTATTGTGACTATGTATCTACCTTTTTGTCCCCGCTGCTGCAGCATGACTCCCAGAAGACAGGAACTGGATTTTATTCGTCTCTGAAGCATGGACGTATAGTAAAAGGGTTAGGAGCAAGACTCCTGGAGCCAAATTAAATGGGTATGAATGCTACAATTTACAAACTGTGTGACCATGGCCAAGTTGCCTAACGTCTCTGTGCTTCAGTTTCATCACCTGTACAATGAAGACAAGAATGCTTGCTGCATTAGAAAGCACTTAGAACAGTTCCTGGAATATATTACATGCCAGCTATTATCTCTGCAAACTTGTGCCTGGCAGAGAGAAGGTCTCAGCAGATGTTTACCCAAGGGGCTTCTTCCTAATTGTTTCCAAGCTGGACAATACCTTGCCAATGGCTCCCAAACACATTCCTACCCGTGCAGAAGTGGACTCTCCGTGATAACACTTCTTATAGAAACCCTGATCAAGATTCTTATTAGCTCCTATACTTTGAGGCCCTTGGGAGGCTCTCATGCCTCCTAATATACATTAAACTGAGTAGGTTCTCTGCTTGAGCTCAGCATGGCTTTATTTTGATGTAAGGAGATATAGCCTATACTCAGGCCAAATGTAAACAACCTTAAGAAGCATCAGGTAGCAACGATGCAAGGGAAATAGATACATGGATGCTGGGTGGTTATGAGTGCTCTGTAAGCAAATGAAGCCAAGAGAGATATCGGTAGTGCCGGTGGGGCTACAGAACTTACAGTGTCGAGGCGCTGGTCCAGATCTGAGCTCATTAGAAGGTGAGATTTGAGCCAAGACTTGCAGGAGATGTGGGAGTGGAAACGTGTGGCTATCTGGGAAAAGGGGTTTCGGGTAGAGGAAACAGCAGATGCTAAGGTCCAGGTGCAAGGGTGTGCTCGGTGTTTTAAGGAAGAGCAAGGAGGCCAGTAGCTGGAGTGAGATGAAACCTTGGAGGTGGGGGGAAGGAACATGCAGATCATGGGGAAGACTCTAGGCCATGGTCAAAATGTAGGATTATACTCTGAGTGAGGCCAGAAGCCAGTGGAGGTTTCTGGGCAAAGAAGTAACTGCATCCGCTTTATGGTTTTAAAGGTCATTCATTGGTGTCTGTGAGGGGCAAGGGCGGAAGCAGGGAGACTGTTAGAATATTACTCTTGCTGGTGCAGGTGGATTCCAGAATCTTCAACAACATCAGCCCCCTCTTTCCTTTCCTCAAAGGTTCTGAGCAAAGCAGCATTCTTGTGCCCCTGCTGCTTTCAGAGGTGAACGGGTTAAGCTTTAGCTCAGCCTCCCTTTTCCTACTCAGTTCTTCCTGTGGCTGCTTCCCACTGCCAAAAAGGAAGCAATCCTATCCGTCACTGCTGAGCGCTAATGCTGCTGTCACTCCAGCCAGTCAAGTTCCCTAAAGTCCTTTGAGAAAATTTTGGGACTTTTCACTAAATCATACAAAATTTACCTTTTTTTCTCCTGGGAGCCAAAGATATTTTTAGAGAAGAATTAATCTTTCGTTTCTCCAGTCGAACATTTTCTAGCAATCAGCCATGCAAATTGAGCTCTCCACCTGCTTCTTTCTGTGCCTTTTGCCTTTCAGCTTTGGTGCCGTCAGAAGATACTACCTGGGCGCGGTGGAACTGTCCTGGGACTATATGCAAAGTGAACTGCTCAGTGAGCTGCGCGTGGACACAAGGTAAAGGCCTGTTCTCGATGGGCCGGCCAGGATGGTGGGCTGTGACTCTGGCTGTTTTGTCCATTGCTTCTCTCTGTCACATGCTGCCACACTGGAAACTAGAGAGTGGAGTAGAGTGAGGGCGAAGAGGCAAGCAGCATAGGAGACAGAACGAAACGTCCCTCAGCCTACCCCACAGCTTCCACAGGGAGAAGAGCCCTAAGACCCATCAATATTACACGGAATTTTGCTGTGAGGATAGTATTAGCCATGAGTTCAGAAACTTTTCATCTTTTCTGGGTTCTGGTGCATTTGGGGAGAGTAATATTAAATAATCTTTCCAGTATTATCTATGGCCGTTGATTTATTCAGATTTTTCTACCTCTTCTTCAGTCAATATTGGTTATATACATTTTCCTAGGAAGCAATCGGTTATCCCTAGATTTGATAATGTATTGGTATCAAGTTACATAATAGTCTTGTGATATTGTTAAGCTGTTCTGTGTCTGTAGTTATATCTCCATTCTTAGTTTGTGTATGTTCTCTTTACCTCTCATAAATAATATTTCCAAGAAGTTTCTCGATTTTATTGCTTTTGTCAGGACCCATCTTTTGGTTCTATCAATTTCTGTTTTTACTTTCATCAATTCATTTCTTCTTCCTAGCTTCCTTTGGTTCATTTAGTTGATCTAACTTTTTGCTTATTGAGTTGAATGCTGAAGTCATTTGTTTTAAATTTTGTTTTGTTTTCTTTAAATGTGTATTATAAAGATTTAAACCCAATACATATATAATGGTAATGTAAATATTAAATATGGTCATGTCATACATACGTTACAATCTTTTCTGTTCTTTTTGCTTTGCTCCCCACTCTCCTTCTACTTGAGCCCCCTTCTTGGTTATCCCCAATCAGGTAACCCTAGTATGGTAATATATATTCATGTACACGCATGTATGCACATATATGCAAATAAAGGTTTTCTTGGTCATTGTTTTACAAAAATGGGCTATTATATACTATTCTCACTCACTAACACCTAATAGAATTCTGTCCAAGTCAGTTGGCATAACTTCAATCTTTTTAATGGCTAAATAAAATTCCTTATTATTCCAGGTTTTGGGCCATTATATCCTATATCATTACATACTGTTGCTTTTATTCCTATAGGACAGATTCTCAAGAGGGATATTGCTGGGATGAAGGGAATATTTCCTTTTTAGTTTTAATTTCCAAAAAGGCTAGAACTCTTCAAACATTTCTACCATCAACATATAGGAGTGCCCTTCTCCCTGCGTTCACATCAGCAATAAGTTTTACCTTGTTTTTTAATCTTTGCCAATCTAGTAGGTATGGAGTGATATTCCGTCATTACAATAATCACATTCCTTTTATTTCTAATGAGGCTGAACATCTTTTTAAATGCTTGTTGACTACTGCATTTATATTTTGAGATTTGACTATTCACATGTTTTGCCCATTCTTCTTTGGGCTCTTTCACTTTTTTTTAGATTATGAGAACTATTTTATTCTTACAAGTATTAATAGCCTATCGCAAGGCACCGTTTATCAAACAATACATCTTTTGTCACTGATTTGAATAAAAGCATTCATCATATAAAATTCTCATATATATTAGTATCTATTTCATTAAATTTATACATAAATTTTATTAATATAAATGTAAGTGATTTATTATGACATTTATCCCTATGCATTTTATAAATATGTTGTTATTGGTTTGTGTATATTCATCTCAAATCTAGCTACCTTACTGAATTCTCATATAAATTCTAATAATTTTACATGGCAGTCTCTATGGGTATTGAATCATATTCAAAATAAGACAGATTCTAGCTCTTTTCCAATGTTTAATCAGTTATTTCTTTTTCTTATCTTATTGATTTTACTTGAAACAGTCCTCATATTTTGCTTTTCAGAATAACATTTGCTGTTTGTTCTTGATAAGTGGTCTTTGTCACTCCTTGCCATAAAATTTTCATTAGTAATGGCTTTTCGGCATTCTAGCATCATATGAATTTTGGCCTTTAATATGTTGAGGACAAATAGATTATGTCAGTAGACTTCCTGACATTGAATATCCTTACATTCTTGGAGTAAAATCTAATGTTCATGCAATTTGATTATTGTTGGGTTCTATGTGCTAATATATTTTTAGACACTGTGTGCCTTTATTATGTGGGATTGATCTATAGCTTTATTTTTTAATTGAAGTAGAGTTGATTTATAATATTGTGTTAGTTTGAAGTGAGGAGCATAGTGAGTCAGTATTTTTACATATTATATTCCATCATAGGTTTTTAGAAGATAATGGTTACAGTTCCCTGTGCTATACTGTATATCCTTGTTGCTTACCTATGTTATATATAGTAGTTTGTGTCTGTTAATCCCATACCCTTAATTTGTCTCTCCCCCCTTCCCTCTCCCCTTTGATAACCATGTTTGTTTTCTATATCTGTGAGTCTGTTTCTGTTTTGCATATACATTCATTTGTATTATTTTTTAGATTCCACATATGAGTGAAATATATAGTATTTGTCTTTCTGTATCTGACTTATTTCACTAAGCATAATATTCTCTAGGTCCTACGCATAATATTCTCTAGGTCCATCCATGTTGCTACAGATGGCAAGATTTCATCCTTTTTTATGGCTGAGTAGTAGTCCATTGTGTGTGTGTGTGTGTGTGTGTGTGCGCGTGTGCGTGCGTGTGTGTGTGCGTGTGTGTGTGTGTGTAAAACACATCTTCTTAAGTCAGTTGTCTGTTGATGGGCACTTGGGTTGTTTCCATGCCTTGGCTATTATAAATAGTGCTGCTATGAACATTGGGGTACATGTATCTTTTCAAATTACTGTTTTCATTTTTTTCTGGATATATAACTTTATTTTTTACTATTATTATTAGATTTTGGTATTCAAGTTTTATTGGCTTTATCAGATGAATTGGTGAGTGTTCTATCCTTTTCTATTGCCTAAAGTAGCTCAAATAACATTAGAGTTATCTGTTGTTTTAAAGTTAGATAAGACTCACAGATGAATCCATTTGGTCCAAGTGACATTTGCAATATCTTTAATCATCTCTTCAGGCTCTTCTATGTTAACTAGTCAAATCAAAATTCGACTTATTTTTGGAGTCAGCTTTAATAATTTTATACCTTTCTAGGAAATCATTTCCTTTATTTTTTCAATTTTGTTGCCACTGTGTTGCATATAGCACTCTCTCATGATTCTTTTACTCCACATCATCTGTAGCTATTTGCCCTTTCTCATTCTTAAATTCCTAAATTTTTGTTATTTATCTTTTCTACATGAACAAGTTTGTAACGGATTTCTCTTTGGTTGTTGTTGGGGGTGGTCTTTTCAAATAATGAGCTTTTGGCTTTTTTTGTTCTTCTTCGTTATTTTTTTAAAATTAATTAATTTATTTTTGGCTGCATTGGGTCTTTGTTGCTGTGCACGGGCTTCTTCTAGTTGCGGTGAGCGGGGGCTACTCTTCGTAGCGTTGCCCGGGCTTCTCATTGCGGTGGCTTCTCTTGTTGCGGAGCATGGGCTCTGGAGCACGGGCTCAGTAGTTGTGGCTCAAGGGCTCTAGGGTGCAGACTCAGTAGTCGTGGTGCACGGGCTTCGTTGCTCCACGGCATGTGGGATCTTCCCAGACCAGGACTCAAACCTGTGTCCCCTGCATTGCCAGGCGGACTCTTAACCACTGCGCCACCAGGGAAGTCCCTGGTTATTTTTTATATTTAATTTATTTTCATATTTTATCTTTATCAATGATAGTTTCTTTTGGCTTGTCATGCTATATTTTTTCTAATATCTTAGGGAAAATAATATGTTCTTTTCTCTTTCTTTTGTCCTTTGTTTTTAACAGTGAAGGCATTTAAAGCTATACATTTTTCTCTGAGAACAGTTTTTCCATATCCCATAGGTTATGTTAGGAAGTGTTTTCTTTTCATTCTTTTCAGTAGAGTCTGTAATATCCTCTTTGATTTCATTTAGAAGCATGATTTTTAATCACATTTTTAATTTGGTTGTCAATTATTTTTTTGGTATTTGGATCAGCTTTGAGCATCCTGTTAGTTTCCTACTGCTGTGTAACAAAGTACCTCGAACTTAGCAGTTTGCAACAACATCCATTTATTATCTCACATTTTCAGTGGGTCAGAAGTCCAGGTGGGCTCAACTAGATACTCTGCTCAGGATCATACAAGGCCAAAATCAAGGTGTTGACAGGGCTTTGCTCCTTACTGGAGACTCTGTGGGGGAATCCACTTCCAGGCTGAATTGGAATTTAGTCCCTTCTCTCAGTTTCCATGCGGCACCCTCCATCTTCATGCTAGCAAGAGTGATCAAGTCTGTTTCATGCTTCGGATCTGTCTAACAGAACGTATTCATGAGCATAACACCAAACGGCAAAGGTCACGAGGGACAACATTTTGCCTACCACAGCTGTAGTTTACATACAATGAAACACACAGATATTCAAATGTACAGTTTGGTAAGCTTTGGCAAATGCATACAAGTTACATAACCACCACCCTAGTCAACGCTCCTGCAACTTTTCAGTGAGTCTCTCCACCCTTACCTGGCACCAGGCAATAAGCTCCTTTCTGGAATTACAGATTCGCTTTTGGAGTTACAAGACTTTTATATCAGTAGATTCATACAGTATGCATTCTTCAGTGTCTGGCTTTTTATCTTAAGCATTGTGATTTGGAAATTCACCTAGGTTGTTGCATGAAGTTGTTCTGTCCTTTTTATGGCTGATTACTACTCGATTATGGGAATATATCACAATGTGTATATCTTTTCCCTGCCACATGGACCTTTGGATTGTTTCCAGGGGCTAATATAAATAAACCTGCTATGAACATGCCTGTGCAAGTTTTTGTGTGGCCATCTGCCTTCCTTTATCTTACATAAATATCTAGGAGTGAAATTGCTGGATCATGCTGAAATGCATGTTTAACTTTATAAGAAACTACCAACAGATTTCTGGAATGGTTGTACCATTTTGTACTCTCACCAACAATGCATGAAAGTGCCAGTGGCAACACGTACTGGACAATATTTGATGTCACCAGTATTTAATTTTAGTCCTTTTAATGACTATGTGGTGGTATCTTACTGTATGTTTAATTTACATTCTCTGATAACTAAAGATGCTGAGCATCTTTGCATGTGTAATTGACCATTCCTGTATCTTATTTAATAAAATGTTTATTCACATCTTCGGCCCAGTTTTAAATTGGGTTGTCTTATTATTGTTGAGTTTTGAGAATTCTTTGTATATTCTGGATAGAAGTGAATTTTCAGATATACCTGTTTTCAATATTTTCTCCCAGCACAAAGAGTTTCATTTTAATGAACTCCAATTTATCTATTCTTTTTTCCACTGGTTGCTTGTGGTTTTGGTGTCATATCTAAAAAGCCATTGCCAAATCCAAAGTCACAAAGATTTACACCTGTTCTCTCCTAAGAGGTTTATAGTTTTAGCTCTTATATTTAGTTCTTTGATACACTGAGTTAACTTTTGTGTATGGTTTAAGGAAGCGATCCAAGCCTGTGGTTGTGCAGTGTTAATGATCCTGAAGTAGAGGCCCAGATGGTCAGTAGCCTGGTATCTAAATGAACCATTGACCATTTATCCATTAATGTTGGTCTTTTTGAAAATTAATATTGAAGTATTTGTACTTAATACATTGTGCTTGTATTATAGTTTTCATCTAACATGCAGGCTGAGGTATAGTGAATAATAGACTGAGTGTAAAATTGAATTGAATGGAGAAGATGATTTATTATCTAGCTTTCTGTTGTTTTATAGGCAGTCACATGTATTTACCAGGAAAAAGTTGATAGAATTTTTATTTTGATGACACCATTTTATAGTCTAGATTATTTTGATACTGATTAACAGGATAAGCTGACTCTGGACACATCCTGACAACCTCTGCCAAGGTCTGAAACAAACATCTGGGAAAATTCAGTTTTGTATTATCTATTCCTGCAGCTGCTCAACTTCTTCTAAGCAAGGGTCAGGGAATATAATAGGTTTTCCGATTGGTTTTAGATAAAATGTGAAAGAACAGTTCAGGTCAAGGACATTGTTGCCAAATATATTTGGCAAGATTTATATATCAAACCTCAAGGGAAATACACAAACAAAAAACCCACATAAGTTAGGAAGGAGTAAAATCTGTGAACCCGGGAACATTTTGTCACTTACTGTGCAGATTACCCTGAATCTGAGACATAAATCACGTCCCACTTGACTAGGGCCTAGGCCTTCTGTTTCTGTCTCACAATCTTGATCTTTTATCTGGCTTTTGGTTTTCGCTCTTCCCTCAGAGAGAGAAAAATTTGTTTTCTGTGTGCTCGTGATCCTGTTCCTTCTCTGCTCGTCCAAGCTCTTGATCTAGTAAACATTTTTTATGTCTTATATTTTCATTTTATTCATAAATATTAAAGTGAAAGTACTGTGCTAGTGTATGTCAAAATACCTATCTCTGGACATGGGTCTGAGTCTTGTTAGAAACCAATGGAAACTTTGGAGAAACTGAGTAGGGTAGACTCAGGAGAACCAAGGATATGGAGTGGGAAAAGGGGAAGGGAACAAACTAGGGATGAGTTGATGACTGTGGAAGGGCATAGTCTCAAAGTGGCCAGGAGATGGGACAAATGAACCGAAGGGAGGAGTATACTCAATGATGTAGGCATCAAATAATGTTAAATGACTAAAAGCCATGTAGGTCTATGCCTAGGCTAATGCCATGGAAATTTCTAGAGATAGATGAAATTACAGCACATTTAAATATGAATTAATATCACCATTTGGGTTCCCCAGAAGCGGACTGTGAGATGGATATCAACGTGCAGGAATTTTATTTAGAGTGTTCTTGGGATCAGTACCTGGGAAAGCAGGGGAGGGCGGAGGGAGAAGCTGGGCCGCAGTGCAGGCCAGCCCTACAAGGAGCTCTGGAGCGGGAATGACCCTTCTGCGTTGTCCCACTTGGGCCAACGCGGCCAGGCCCCTGTGTCTCCGTCCTGATCAGTCATTAAGCACTGGCTATCCTAGGAAGGGGCGTGGCTATCCTGGGGAGGGGGCGTGACCTGCTCCAGAAAGGGGCTGTGGTCCGCTCTGGGAATGGGCGTGACGTCCCTGAGAAGGGCCAGTGGGCTGCTTTGGAAAAGGGGCGTCCAGGCCCTGTGGGCGGGGCATGAGCCCGGCGGGCCGCTCCTCGAAGATACCGGAGCTGAGGGCTGTCCTCCAGCAGCACCCACCCCGCAGGTGGCCGGGTTCGAGTACCTTCCGGGCCGCCCCCTCCCCATCGCCATCACAACCCCCACTCACTCACTGTCCATGTCCTCACCTGCATCGGGGACAGCTTCTCCAGGCCCCAGGGGCCGTCTCATCGCGCCCCTCGCCTGGTGTGGCTGCCCTGGGGTGTGACCCACTCCTGCCTGCTTCGCGTGAGACAGCCCTCCCCCCTTGGTGGTCGTGCCCGGGGGGCTCCTCGTCTGGCGTGCCGCTCCTTGGGTACGGTAGCACCAGGTGCCCAGGCGGCGCCCCTGCTTCTCACTCAGTGAGACTCTTGTGTTTTGTGCTGTGAGGACCTTCTACACTGCCGAGCCCAGAGCTGCAGGTGGAGATGGGCGGCACAGACTCCCCGGGTGGGTCACGGGGGAAGAGAGGTTCTTTTGCTGCCATTCTTTGGTTCCTAAACCCGTGTGTTCTCATTGGGGCCACAGAACCATCTCTGAATCAATGCATATCCAGCACCATGGAGGTTGACCCTCTATCCTTATGGAGCCCTGCCTCCAAGCTGGAGCTTTAGCTGTGCCTTTAAGAAGTCATTCCATTGCTCTCTCTGTCTGGCAGCTTCTGCATGGGGTGGCATCTGATAAAGCCAGTGGATGCCATGGTCATGGGCTCACTCCAGCACCTCCTTTGCTGTACAGTGGTCTCCTGGTCTGATATGATATCATATGGGATCCTACATCAGTGAATCAAACCCTCTGTGAGCCCTCAGACAGTGGTGCTGGCTGAGGCCCTGCAGGCAGGAAAGCTAACATATCCCTGAAATACATGTCTCTTCTCATCAGAATGAAGAGCCAGCCCTTCTAGGGTGGAAGGGATCCAATGCAATTTGCCACCGAATCGCTGGCTGGTCTCCATGATGGACAGTGCCCAGTTAGGAACTCAGCATTGGTTTCTGTTGCTGGCAGGTTGGATTTGGGGAGGCAACACAAGTTAAATCAGCCTTAGTCAGTGGGAACCCTTGCTTTTGGGTCCATGCATTAATTCTCTCCACGCCTCCACAGCCACTTGGCTCACATCTTGCCAGCACTGAGATGGCCCATGTAGAGGCTGGCTAATGGTAATTGTCAGTCATTTTGTCTGTTACTGTTTTGCACTTCTTCCACAGTAGCTATTCTCTGATGGCATTAACATATGACATGAAGGTTTTTTTATTTTGTACCCACTCACTAATATGCCTTCGCCCCAGACATCCTTGTCCTTGACCTTCCAGTCCTTTTCTTTCTAGGCCCTTGAACAGCCAGCCAAGCCATTTGCTGCTGTCCATTAGTCTGTATATATTTGAACCTTGGGCGGTTTTCTCTTTCTGCTCAAAGCGAACAACCAACATTAGCCAAAATTTGGCCCACCGGGAGATTATCCTTCACCATTGTCTATTGAATCCACCCGAGTGGGGCTGTAATACAACAGCAGTCAATTTTTGGCTCGTACCTGAATACCAAGCTGACCCAACTGTACATAATCTCAGGCTTCTTCCCCCCCAGCAACTGGTCGTCAGGGACCCCCCCACATGGCTATGGGTGTGACTTGAGGTAAAGGTGGCTGTGTAGCACGAGTAGATGAGATGGGCCTCTGACAATCTGCTCATTCAGCCTGCTCGTGCACTCTGGTCCATGCAGATCCCCACGCCTGCCTCCGTAAATCAGCTCCTTTTACTGGAAGGGCTTCCTTATCAGTACGCTGGCTTCTGGCCCTCAGCCAGTACATAGAGTCACTTGTCCTGGCCTTGGGCTGGCCGACCTGCTCCCGGTACGTGCTTTCTCGGGTGTCCTGGAAACCCTGGGATTGAGTGAGCTGCAAGGCTCCCTGGGAGGGGAGGGCTGTCAGGGAGGAGAGAATTAAGTCAATCTCATCTTTGCCTCCTCCTTGAGAGAGGTGTACGCAAAACAGTGCACACTTGGAAGGAGTGTCTTCAGTCCATCTGCTGCTCCATCCCCCCGAGGCTGCTGAGGTCTTCCTCTGTGACTGTCGCTTGGCCAGTTTCTCTCGTGCTTGCAACAATCGTTATGTGAAGCAAGAGCTGCTAAACTGTTAGGTGCAGGCTCACCATTTTCAGGCTCTGCCAAACCCTTGTGTCTTCTGAAGGGGCATCTCCCTCCTTTCCTTGGCTGGTCCTTCCTCCTTGGTTTCAACACTGTCTAGGGCTCACAGGGCTTCCTTCTGCAAGTGGCTGTCTGGTGTGTCTGCCTGTGTCTATGCCTCTTCTTTCCACCGTCGCCTGCCGTTCGTGTTGAGTGCGACTCCCAGAAGCTCGCGTAGCAGAGTCTGCTCCGTCAGCCATTCGATGCACTTTTATTTTTCACCAGAGCCGTTCAGACCTACGTCTCTGGGCCACACCCCTCATCAGAGCTCCAGGGGCACAAACTCGGGGACCTACCAGATGGTTCCACCCTGCTGGGTACCAGCTTCGCCTTAGCATAGCTGCGGTTTTGGTGGGCGGAGGGCCACTGTGTGCGTCACGAAAGAGCTCTGACAGCCTCACGCCTACCCTTTCGCTGGGAAGCACCGTTTGGGGGCCTTTTAAGTTTTCGGTCGTTCTGAGCGGGGTTCTGCTAATCACGGGTGACAGCATTGCCACAAATTTATGGCTGTCGGTGAATTATCTGAAAGCAAATGGGATGAAAAAGAATGTTGCCAACCAACATTGTGCAAGTAGTGACAACTTCTGTTTCCTTGGGTGATTTTATAGCTTTTTAAGCACACAAATTTCAAAAAAAATAAAAGAGGATTGTCTGCTTTTTTTCTTTTGTGTATGTATGTGTGCAGGAAGTTTATTGGGAGGAGTTCATTGGGGCTTAGCTTACTGAGGCTCACCAAGTGTCTGGATAGTTTCCTTGAGGAATGATGACACATCGGGGCCTTAGTGTTGGTCTCTGTTCCTGGCAAGCTGGACATTTACAGCAGCAGTAGCTAGATCAGCCTTGGTGAGTCCATGATGTTGAACCCATGCATAGTCACCATCATGGCTCCTCCATTTATATGTCCATTTTGGCAGCATTGGGGTGCCAACGACTGAGGCTGGCTAACATCAACTGGCTAAGTCATTCAGTTTACTTGGTTGTTTGGTGCAGTTTCCTTGGCAGAAAGTGCAGCATTTATTGCAAGACGCCCAACCTGGGGCCAAGCAAGAACGGGCAGCTCATATGCTCAAAAGACCCAAACACCCCGATGGCTTTCGGGGAAGGGCTTTTGAAGGCAAGGTGAGGGAGGGGGTGGCGGGATACCTGATCAGCTTATGGACGTTCTTCTGACTGGTTGGTGGTGAGGTAACCAGGTGGTATTTCGGGAGGGAGTCAACATCATCAGCCTTCTGGTTCCAGTGGTCTGGGGTCTACACGCCGGTGGTCAGCACGCCCTTACCTTCTTCCGCCTGGTGGGGGTCTTAGTATCTGCAAAACAACTCAGGGATATGACCCAGGGTATGATCTATAGCCCTTGAGGAGCAACTTTCTCTCTCCGTTTCAGTGTTGGAAGTTTCTGTTGTCATACGCTCAAGCTCAGAGATTTTTTCCTAACAATATCCAGTTTACTAAGGAGCCTATCAAAGGCACTCTTCATTTCCATTACAGTGTTTTTGATCTCTACCATTTCTTCTTGATTTTTCTTAGAATTTCCATCTTTCTGTTTCTATTATCCATCTGTTCTTACATGTTGTCTACTTTTTACATTAAAATATTTAACATATTAGTCATAGTTTTTTTTTTAATTTCTGGTCTAATACTTCCAACATTCTTGTCATATCTGACTCTAGTTCTGCTGCTTGCTCAGTCTCTATGAACTGTGGGGTTCTTTTTTAATGCCTTTTAGTGTGCCTTGTAAGTTTTTGTTGAATGATGGACGTGATGTACTGGATAAAAGGAACTTTGGTAAATTAGGCCTTTAGTGATGTGGTGGTGAGGTGTGGGGAAGTGCTCTATAGCCCTGTGATTAGGTCTCAGTCTTTTAGTGAGCCTGTGCCCCCGGACTGTGGACTTCACCACTGCTTCTCAGTCTCACCCCTTGACACAGGCTGGCTAGAGTTGGGTATTTCCTTTCCTCTACATGGAAGGAGAAGCAGGATGACGTTGGGTATCTTCCTTCTTCCAGGTAGATGAAGCTGTGATTAAAATCCCAGAATGATAAGCTCTGGTAAAATAATTTCTCATGAGGGCAGGCATAAGAACAGAATGCTCTGGCATATTTTAACTTTTTTTATTTTTATTATTTTTTAAAATTTATTTATTTTATTTCCTACTACAGCACTGGTTCCCACAGGCATTTCTACTTGAAGGTTTCTGTTCTAGTAAGTTGTGATTCTCTGCATTCACCTGTCTGTCTAATTTTGGGGGCAGCAGTTTTCTCTGTGACTTCATATACAGCTTCCAATCTGCCTTGTTAACAGTAGAGGAGAGTGGGATGGAAGCATTACTTCCAGCTGTTTTTTAAATTATGTTTTATTTTTTTGGCCACACCACACAGCATGCGGGATCTTAGTTCCCCGACCAGGGATCGAACCTGAACCCACTGCACTGGAAGCGTGGAGTCTTAACTACTGGACCACCAGGGAAGTCCCTCAGCTGTTTTTTAAAGTGGGTTCAAAGAAGGGTCAACCAAAATGAACGACCTTTTCCTTTTTTCACACAGGTTTTCTCCTAGAGTGCCAAGATCTTTTCCATTCAACACCTCAGTCATGTACAAAAAGACTGTGTTTGTAGAGTTCATGGATCAGCATTTCAACATTGCCAAGCCCAGGCCACCATGGATGGGTAATGCAAACAATATTGACTCATTGTTATGAAACTGGGTATCTTATTTCCTTGCAAGGATTCCCCAGTCTTGGGGCTGCAGTTTTCTTGGCCAGGCTTCCCTTATTACCACCTCTCGGGGAAATACACTGGCTGAATGGTCTCAGTCTTCTTACTGGGCCCTCCTCCTCTGCTTGAGTGCCCTTTATCTTGGACCTGGGTTCATTTTATTTTCTCTCTGCTTCCAATCCCTAGCTGATCTTATCCAGTCTCATGGCTTGAAAATATCATACATGCCAATAAGTCCCAAGTTTATATCTCTAGTTTAGACTGCTTGCTTGATACCTCCACTTAGGTGTCAAATAAGCATGTAACAAGATGTTAAGATGAGACATTTCCTACCTTAGAATGATTGCTCAGAATTATAGGTGACAAGTACCCCCAAATTCTAAAGAGTGATATCAGGCCACCTATTCAGGACTTGGTCAGGTAGTGGTCCAAAATTGGTTCAGCAACCTTTAGCCCATCATATACCTCCAGCCTATATAAAAGAAGGTTAGGAACTCATGAAAGAGTTTAGATTTGAATATTTCTTTTTTTAAAAATGTAATTAATTTTTTGGCTGCCTTGTGTCTTTGTTGCTGTGTGCCGGCTTTCTCCAGTTGCCTCGAGCAGGGGCTACTCTTCATTGCGGTGTGTGGGCTTCTCACTGCGGTGGCTTCTCTTGTTGCAGAGTATGGTCTTTAGGTACGTGGGCTTCAGTAGTTGTGGCTCGCGGGCTCTAGAGCACAGGCTCAGTAGTTGTGGTGCACGGGCTTAGTTGCTCCGTGGTATGTGGGATCTTCCTGGACCAGGGCTCGAACCCATGTCCCCTGCACTGGCAGGCGGATTCTTAATCACTGCGCCACCAGGGAAGTCCCCTTGAGGATTTCTTTTGAAAGCATTTTGGTGTTTTGTATATTCCCGTGGGGGGAGGGCGGCCTCTCCCTCATATCAAGCTGCAGTGAGGGAGGCTTCAGTAGAATCATTTAGAAAACTTGACATAGTTCTTCTGGAGCTTGGAAGATACTGACTAGTGCCTGATTTTTATCTAGAAAAACTTTCAATGCCAGAGTGTTGGGGAGCTTCCCCTGATGGCATAATAAGGAGAGTGGGCTATAGCAGAGGCTAACTGCACTGCAACTGTTACGTGTGAGACCAGGAAGGTCATAGGACAAGACTTGCCTCAAGAAGACCCTGCCTGAGAGGACTTCCTGCCAGGGCTAGGTGATCCCAACAGAAAAGGTCTATGTGATTGTACTGTCAGAAGCAGAAACTGAGAGGAGAGGTAAAGTGACAGCTGGAGAGGGCGTATCCCATGCCAGGGGGAGGTGGAGTAGGGCGTCCCCATATTGAGAGGGAGAGAGTCTCTAAAGAACTCATGTAAGTTCTCTAAGAAAGAAAGACCCAGAATTTTGGCATGTGCCACATCCAGGGGGTACCAAAGCCAAGAAAGATCTTGTCAGCATGTCTCTTTTTGCACTCTTGTCCTTTGTCCACTAGCTCCAACTTTAGAAAGTCCAGAGGCAGTAAAATGAGAAAGCGGTGAAGCTACCAACCAAACTTCCTTTTCCCATTACAGGTTTCTGAGCCTGTTTCAGAACTGAACTGGAGGAGGGAGGGACCCTTAAATTGCAGGTGACATCAAAAATTTGATATTAGACCAGACTGGATTTATTAGTACCTAAAAATGATACTCTTAATATGCGAAGGTTACTGGAAAAAAAGTGGGACTGTTCAAAATGCAACAAAGGGAAATTCCACATACAATTAAAAACTATGAAAAATAAGCCTATTTCATATTTTCATCCCATTGAATCCAGTCCATTCAATAAAACCATTTGTAGGCATCTTATACTTAGTATGTATATAAGTCAGAAGTCTTGATTTTCCTCTAAATTTTCTGTGCCATGGCCTGACTACCACCCACTTGCACAAACCACAATCACAGGAGTCATTCCTGGCTCTCTCACTTTTTTCCCCCCTATCTTCAATATCCAACCCATGAGCAAGTCTTGTTGACTTGTTGACCTTGTTGAAATAAATAGACTACCAGATATTTCTCCAGAAAAGATGGGTTTATTCAGGATCAGCAGAGAATTGCGATCTGGGATCTGCAACCATGGCAAGCTACAAACAAGTCCCTGAATAGCAAAGGGAGAGGAACACAGTTTATAGAGGGGAAAAGGAAGTTGGAAGGGCTAGAGTAAACAAAGAGTCTGTGGCTGCTCATTGGCTGAGCCCTTGCCAGGAAAGATGAGGAGTCTTCTTCCCCTTGGCTTCTGCTATTGTCACAGGGTGTGAGAGCGCCCCCTTCTGGTCTCCCAACTCTATTTAATTGATGTTTCTGTTTATTAATATTTTTCCACTCTTCCTCCAAAACAAGTCCCAAGTCTGCTTCTTCTAAATTCCAAATTCATCCAAACTGCTGTAGCCTACAAAGTCCTACGTGTTATGTTCCCTGCCTGCCTCGATAACCTTATTTTCTACTCTTCCCTTGCTCATTCACTTTGCTTCAACCACGTTAGTTTACCATACTTAAAGTGTCCTCTACTTCCTGCCTCATCATTTTCTAGCACGCCATCATCATTTATAGCATTTATAACAACATACAATTTTCTTCTTTCTTTATTTACATGCTTAATGCTCTAGAATGTGATCTCCATGATCTGTCTTGTTAACTACTGCATCTCTAGTGCCTAGGGCAGTTTCTAGAATATAGTAGGAACTCAGTTATTAGTTGAATGAATACATGCATTGAATGAATTGCCAGAAATCTGTCTTCAGAACAACTATGAGGCTGAGCTGGTTATAGCAGTTCATGTATTCGTGCATTCAGCTACTACTTTTTATCAATAACCATAGGGGCGTGCTCCTCTACTGTGACTTTGACCATCACTTTTGTGATAACAGGTTTTCTGGAGTGCCACCCTCCAAATGACCTTTGGGGGACATCTCATTCTTGCAGGTCTGCTGGGTCCTACCATCCAGGCTGAGGTTTATGACACGGTGGTCATTACACTTAAGAATATGGCTTCTCATCCTGTTAGTCTTCATGCTATCGGCGTATCCTACTGGAAGTCTTCTGAAGGTGAGTCAAATGCCCTCCTATTGTCCTGTCATCCTAGGGACAGAAGAGTATTGAGTATAAGGGCATACAGCTACCGAAAGGTGGATTCGGGATTCAAACCTAGGCCCATTTCATGAAGTCAAGAACCTTGTCATTTCAGTCTAAACCCTAAAGTTTGTTGCTGTCCCCTGTTCTCCCTTGGGGAGCCAGGCCACGGATGTTAAAAATCCCACTGTAGGGGCTTCCCTGATGGCGCAGTGGTTGAGAGTCCGCCTGCCGATGCAGGGGACGCAGGTTCGTGCCCCGGTCCGGGAAGATCCCACGTGCCGCGGAGCGGCTGGGCCCGTGAGCCGTGGCCGCTGAGCCTGCACGTCTGGAGCCTGTGCTTCGCAACGGGAGAGGCCACAACAGTGAGAGGCCTGCATAAAGCAAAAAAAAAAAAAAAAAAAAAAAAAAAAATCCCACTGTATCTGCCTTCCTATGCCCAGAAAACTTCCTAGGGAGGATCAAGGCCCATGGTATAGAAATGAAACAGAATTCTCCTTCTCCATCCTTAGATTCATACTTTCCAGATATTTCCTCTGCCTCCCCTCCCCGCAATTTCTAAATATGTGATTAGGGCCAACTAGCAGAAGCACAAGCTGACCTCATTACAGCAAGCAACCTGTTTGGCCACAGTCCCCACCCCAACTAGCTTCTCCTTAACCTTCGCAGTGCAGGAAGGGAATGAAGGGAGAGCCACAACAGACTGTGATATTGCCCATATAGACTATGGCATATACAGATCAAGAAGATTCAAGTAAATCATTAAGAAATTATTGGAGCACATGCCCTGTATTGTACGGTCTAACTATGCTTATGCATTGACTAATTTCTCATTCTGAAATTGGAAAGCATTAGTTTTCTAGGTTGCACTCGTTAGGTCAGGGCAGACCTGGACTGGGGGAAGGTGAAAGACAGGAGGGGGCAGGTGCTATAGAGGAAAAGTCATCCCAGGTTCTGACTTGTGCCTGGCAGGCTATTTCCATGAGGTTTATCTACTTGGAAGCTTCCAGAACTAATCTAGGGGCATTTTAGAGAGACCAGGGTTCCCACAATTCTGCAGCTGGGAGCTGACCATAGAGATGACTCTTTTGCACCCTAAGCCTGGTGAGTTCTGGGAAAATAGACTATCATCTCTCACACATACAGCTACAGTGGTTCTTCCCAGGAACAACACAGTGAGTCAATGGCCTAATGCCCATGCGATTTACGATCCTAGCACGAGCCTGTGTATTTATATGTTATGATCCACAGGCTCCTGGCCCTCTTAGACTAGCCTGGGGGCCCCAGGATGTAAGTTAAATCTGTGACGATGTTGAGTATCACTTCATATGCTTGTTGACCTTTCTGATATCCTTTTGTAAAGTATCTGATCAACGGTTTAAATGTTTTCCCGTTGAAAAAAAAATGAGTTGTTTATCTTTTTCTTATTGATTTGTAGAGGTACTTTATATATTCTGAATACAAATCCTTTGACAGATATAAATATTTGCATATCTTCCTCCAGTCTGTAGCTTGAATTTTAATTTTACTCTCTTAATAGTTTTCTTTTTTGGTAAACAGAAGTTCTTAAAGTTAATTAAGCCTGAAAATTCAACAGTTAATGAAGCACAAAAAAGGTATCACATTTTTTTCCTTTTATGTTAGAGCTTTGTGTCTTATTTAAGACATTTGCCTATCCCAAGGTCATGAAGAATTTCTTCTGTGCTTTCCTCTAGAAGTTTTATTCTTTTCCCTTTCATACTTATGTCTGTGACCCATCTTAAATTAATTTTTGTGTATGGCTTCCCTATAGCATCTTTAAACAGCTTTGTTGAGGTATAATTTACATACCACAAAATTCACTCATCTAAAGTAGTTTGATGACTTTTACTAAATTTAGACAGTTATGCAGTCATCAACACAATCCATGTCAAGAAGTTCTGTCTTTGCAGTTCAAGCCCCATTCCCACTCTCAATCCCAGACAACTTCTGATCTGATTTATATCTCTATAGCTTTGCAAGCCTGTCATTTTTATCTCCCAAACCAACTCTGGTAAATTATATTTCAGTTCACCAAATAGTCCTCTCCTCCCCCAGAGTGGCAAGAGTACATTTCCCTGCCATATTGTTGTTGGATGTGGCCATATGCTGTATGCCAAGATAGCTAGTTCACATGGAGTGTCCGTCAAAGGAAGTATCAAGTTTGGTCCTGAGCTGAAAATGGAAACCCAGTACTAGAGAAAGGCTTTTAATTTCTTCTCTGAACAAGTGGCGTTCTAAGACACCAACCTAGGCTGTAAGTAGGTCCACAAAATGAGGCTCTGAGTAGGAATGAGATGAGGTCGGCCATGAGCTGCCAAACTTTGAGGGAGCTGTGAAAGACAGTATGGGGGCACACGAGTTAAGAAGTACCAACCTGAAGCTGCTGAGCAGACATCAGGCAAAGGAAAAATAGCTGAAGGCACCAGAGAGTGAAGTGGAGTAGCCTCTGAAACACAGCATTTGTCCTGTGGTAGAGTAGTCATGCCCAGGGGTCACTGAGCTATGGCCCTTCACGACTGAGACCAACAAAAATTCTTGGCATGGGGAGTCAGAATGTGGGTCTCAACTCCTGCTGGACACCCAGGAATTTGAGATGTCTCAGCAAGGTAGCTTCTGGGGGCCTAGGCCAGACCTGGGGCAAGGCTGACCCAGCAGCAGCAGGGGGTGGACTAGAGGGCTAACCAGGACACTGGGAGCAGACAGGCAGACTTTCTGAACTCTCAAATGTCCCAACAGTGTTCTTCCTCATATAATAGAAGATAAAAATTACACAAAACACATTCTGCTTAGAATATTTGTGGTGGCTGATATATAAGCTCAGGTAAGACTCTGATGGAGACATTAGTAGATATGTGAACTTTAAGGGCTGTGCACAATGCTTTTTCCCAGGCACCGCCTACTTCACTTGGTCTTGACAAATCAACTTTGTCTTCACCAAAGGATAGACCTTGTTATTAGCAACCTGAGAAGAACCCAAAATCTCAGGTTCAAGCTTTCAACATTCTGAACATCACTTCCTACTTTTCCAGCTGTCATTCTCTCACTGCCCACTCCTACAATTCTTCATTCTCATTGGGATCCACCATGTACTGACCCTACAATTTTTCACCGTCTGCCTTGCCAAGACAGGTATAATTTTCACGCATTCTTGGCTTCTCATCAACCCCCCAACCCCAACCTTAGTATTAGGAAAAAGGACATTCTTTTCCTAATGAAATATTTCAAACAAAAAAAGGTACAGGAAATAATAGAGCAAACAAACATGTACCCATTACCTCACTTTGGCAAATCTTAACATTTTGCCATGTTTGCTTACTTTATTTTAAGAAATTAAACATTATAGATATAGTTGAAGCCCCTTCTTTACCCGTCCATGATCCCCTCCCTCCCTATGCAAATGTATTCACTATTCAGAATATTATACCAACCCACAATCACACAGACACCTGAACCACACTCTCCAACCTGAGGTACAACTCACGTTTTTCTAAATGTCCCCCAGGATCTGCCAAGCACAGGTATTGGTCTGCTGTTGCTTCTGGATGAAGCCAATTGTCCGTAGTGCTCACTGGAGGAGCACCCCTTTACCAAAGAGGCTGACTTTATAGCGGGCCAGTGCAGGGGGTCTCTTGTACAGCTCTGCTGGAGAGGTCCCTCTATTAGATGTATAGCTGTTGTGGGGTACTATGGGGTATAGATGAGGAGCACCCTGAATGCCTTGGGAGGCTCTGGAGTCTCAGAGACCCTGATGAATCCGAGAAGCTAAGGTGAGTTGCTAGAAAAATAGTTCAATAGAAGTATAAGTGTTACGGTCAGTGAGTTTCAATATTTTCTACTTCAGTCCACTGAAATGATGTAGAAGCAATGACACGTCACTAACAATGAAAACATATAGTGCTCAGTGTAGAATAAAGGTATCAGGATAATCCAGGGGTCAATTTTAACATCACTAAGGATGGGACAGCCAGAAAATATCTGCCCCTGATATGGTCTGGCCCGCCAGAGAAGAACCAAGTTAAAAACAACATTTAAAAAAATCTCTGTGTCTCACCCTTCCCTGACCCTCACCAGTGCTCAGTAAAGAGTCTGGGACAAGAGTACATACCCATGTATGTCTACTGAGTTGAACTGACTTGAATTAGGTAAAAAGATGCAATAATGAAAGCAGTATTATTGTTACAATCTGGAGGTCTCAGAGGACCACTCAACCGCTCATGTTTGCATTAGTGGTCAAGAACTCCTCTGCAACATATAAGGCTTCTCCCCATGTATAGCTGCCACTTGTTAGTATTCCAAATTAAGTTTCAGGAACACTGTTTCTTGTGTAGAGTCTACTGGTGACAATAAACTTGATGTTTCCTTGAGTGGGCAATGGGCATAGGAAGGACAATTTTATCCCTCCTTGATTTAGGTGCTGAATATGAGGATAAAACCAGCCAAAGGGAGAAGGACGATGATAAAGTCATTCCTGGTAAAAGTCATACCTACGTCTGGCAGGTCCTGAAAGAAAATGGTCCAACGGCCTCTGACCCACCATGTCTCACCTACTCATATCTTTCTCATGTGGACCTGGTGAAAGATGTGAACTCAGGCCTCATTGGAGCCCTGCTGGTTTGTAGAGAAGGTAAGTAAAGAAAGAGTAGGATTGAGATGAAATAAGCCGGCAAGTACAAACATCTGAAAGAGGTTTCCTTTCCCTAGTATCCTGCCATGGAAAGGAGAATAATGTAGTCTCCGAGAAGAACAGATGCCCATCCTATGTAGCCAGAATGCACTCTAATGTTCAAGAAAAGCCAAGTTCTGGAACTAGGTCTCTCTTCTCTTCTTCTACTTTCGACTTCAGATATCCTATGGGCTGTCTCAGCAGTGCCTTTTATAGTTTTGTGTTAGGTGCCTTGAAACCTCCATGAAGGTAAATACATCCAAGAGTGTGATCAATGGCGTATAGACCACTTCAGAAGGTTAGTCATCTGTAACCCAAAAACATAAAAATCTGAGAAAAGCAAGCATTTATACATGTTTATAAGTTCTTATTCTAAAAATCATAGTAATTTAAGTTAAACCTTTTATAAAATTTTTTTTCCCGGGAATTCCCCGGCGGTCCAGTGGTTAGGACTCTTCACTCTCACTGCTGAGGGCCCGGGTTCAATCCCTGGTCATGGAACTAAGATCCCACAAGCTTTACGGTGCAGCCAAAAACAAAAGTAAAAAAAAATTATTGAAGTATAATTGACCTACAACACTATTATAGTTCTAAGTGCACAACATAGTGCCAAGTGAATGAACAAATGAAAACATGCTCGACATTGCTAATCATCAGGGCAATACAAATCAAAACCTTGAGCTATCACTTCACACATATCAGAATGGCTATTATCAAAAAGACCACAAATAACAAGTGTTGGCAAGGATGTGGAGAAAAGGGAACCCTTGTGCACTGTTGGTGGGAATGTAAATTGGCACAGTCATTATGGAAAACAGTATGGAGGGTTCTCAAAAAATTAAAAATAGAGCTACCATATGATCCAGCAATTCCACTTCTGGGTATTTTTCAGAAGAAAATGAAAGCTCTAATTCGAAAAGATGTATGTACCCCAATGTTCATTGCAGCACTATTTACAACAGCCAAGATATGGAAGCAACCTAAGTGTCCATCAACAGATGAATGGATAAAGAAGATGTGGGGAATATTACTCAGCCATGGAAAAGAATGAAATCTTGCCATTTGTGACAACATGGATGGACCAGAGGGCATTATCCTAAGTGAAATAAGTCAGAGGGAGAAAGAAGATACTGTATGATTTCACTTATATATGGAATCTAAAAAACAAAATAAATGAGGGACTTCCCTGGTGGTCCAGTGGTTAAGAATCCATGCTCCCAATGCAGTGAGCATGGGTTCAATCCTGGGTTGGGGAATTAAGATCCCACATGCTGCACAGCATGGCCAAATAATAATAATAATAACAAAACAGAAACAAATTCATAGATAAAGAGAACAAACAGGTGGTTACCAGAGGGGGGAGAGGTGGAGGGATGAGTGAAATAGATGAGGGAGACTAAGAGGTACAAACCTCCAGTTACAAAATAAATTTGTCACAGGGATGAAATGTACAGCATGGGGAATATAGTCAATAACACTGTAATAACTTTGTATGGTGACAGATGGCAACTAGACTTATTGTGGTGATCTCTTGTATAGAAACATGGAATCACTATGTTGTGGACTTGGATTATATGTATAATGACATGTGTCCATTATATTAGTATCATACAGTATCATATATGTCATATAGTATCATATAGTATGATATATATGTCATATATAGTATCATATCACTGCCCTAAAAATCCTCTGTGCCCTGCCTATTCATCCTTCCCTCTCCTACCCTCTGGCAACCACTGTTCTTTAAATTGTCTCCATAGTTTTGCCTTTTCCGTATGTAGCCTTTTCATATTGGCTTCTTCCACTTAGTAACATGCATTTAAGGTTCCTCCATGTTTTTCATGGCTTGATAGCTTGTTTCTTTTTAGTGCTGAATAATATTCTGTTGTCTGAATGGACCAGTTTATTTATCCATTCACCTACTGAAAGACATCAATTTCACTACTTGATAATTTTAAAAATATATAATAAAAAAATTAAAATCTTTTCAGACAGCTTTACCTGTATTTTAAATTTGTATGGGTGAGTTAGTTTCTTTGTCCAATTTAACTTTTACTTTCCAAGCATTAAGTGTACAAGAGAGGACTTCTCTGGTGGCACAGTGGTTAAGAATCCACCTGCCAATGCAAGGGACATGGGTTCGAGCCCTGGTCCGGGAAGATCCCACATGCCGCGGAGCAACTAAGTCCATGCGTCACAACTACTGAGCCTGCACTCTAGAGCCCACGAGCCACAACTACTGAGCCTGTGTGCCACAACTTCTGAAGCCCACATGCCTAGAGCCCACGCTCCACAACAAGAGAAGCCACCACAATGAGAAGCCCGTGCACTGCAACAAAGAGTAGCACCCGCTCGCTGCAACTAGAGAAAGCTGGTGCACATCAATGAAGACCCAATGCAGGCAAAAATAAATTAATTAATTTTAAAAAAAGAGTACAAGAGAGGAAAGAACATTATAAACAAAAATCTTCCTACTCAAAATAAACCTGCAAAGAAAACTTCCCAATCAGGTGAAAAAGTATAATAAGAAAGCTAACAAATTCAACAGTTAAAGCATGAAGCAAGCTTATTTGTAACATTGATAACTTTAAATATTGATATACATGGTGTTCATTTAAAGTGTGAGTATGTGTTTAATATAGACAGTAGTTATTTTGCTCATAACTTTTTTTTTTTTTGCGGTACGCGGGCCTCTCACTGCTGTGGCCTCTCCCGTCGTGGAGCACAGGCTCCGGACGTGCAGGCTCAGTGGCCATGGCTCACGGGCCCAGCCGCTCCACGGCATGTGGGATCCTCCCGGACCGGGGCACGAACCCGCGTCCCCTGCATTGGCAGGCGGACTCTCAACCACTGCGCCACCAGGGAAGCCCTCTTTTTCTGTTTTCTGTTTGTTCTGAATATATACACATATATGAAATATGGTTATATGAACTTGTAGTTTGTATGTCTTTTTAATTTCTTTTTTAGTAATTAATTTTTAGTGTATTTGATAAAAGTAAGGGTCTGCAACAAATCTGAAATTTTTTAAAAAGTCCTTTACCCCGAATAATTTTAGAATTACTGGCATAGGAGATGTGACACCAAGGAAATAATGTTATGGTAAAGTTAATAAGAGACCAAGAGACAAAGCAGTTGATGAAGTAATGTATCCTCGTAGTGTCATTTTCCTATGAGAGGATTTTCAATAGAAGATAAGTGCTCTCACTTCTTTTTCAGGGAGTCTGACCAAAGAAAGGACACAGACCTTGCACGAATTTGTACTACTTTTTGCTGTATTTGATGAAGGTTAGTGAGCTGCAGTCTGAATTTTGGTCTCCTGAAAGAAATGAAATATATTAATTTAATGTGGTACTTGAGCATGAGGGCTGTTAATGTCCAAAGGAAGTGATTACAGAAAGATCATAAACGACATTATCATTCAGGAATGATGCAGACGGGGATGAAAATGAATTCCAAGGAAAAAATGCAAGCTGAGTTCCACTGGCAGCTATGAAGTAAGAAGATAGAGTAGCTGGGTAACCTTGTCCCTCTTATTAAATCCATCAACAAAGACTTTTTGCTTTACTTTCTCTTTTATATTACGGTTTGAAGCAAAGGAAAGTTTTATTCTTTGTGCAAAGAACGGAGAAGTGCGAGCTTGGACTCTAGAGCAAACGCCCTTCCGACAGGCCGTAGGCGGGGCTACTTTATAGGGACGAGGGAAGGGGCGGAGCTCTCCCGGCAGGCGCAGCTGCAGACGCAGTGCGTGCACAGCGTCTCTGCACACGGCCTGCTGCGGCTGTCTGGCCTTGAGCGTCGTGGTCAGCTTCTGCTCCCAGCAGCGGAGCTGACGTGTCAAACCAGGAGGTCTGGTCTGAAGGGCTAGGGGCAAGGCCTGTACCCGCGACGTTTCATGTATGTAATTTTGTTTTGTTTGGTTGTTTGTTAGTTTTGGTTAAACGTGGGAGACATTTATTTACTTTCCCATATCGCCAATCATGGATACGAGTGGCTAAGGTTTCTATCTCCTCAGGAAAACACAGCCCAGTTGAGTGACTATCACATCCTTTGGAGAATTTCAGTCTTTGGTCACAGCATTTAAGAGCTCCTGGTTTTGGTCCCACAAGCCCTTTTTGAAGTGACTTATTGCTTTACTTTCTAAATGCCCCCTGTTATCTTTTAAAGAAATTTTTACTAAAAATCATATATATTTAAGGTATACATCATGATGATTTTAGATAAATAGATACAGATAGAGAAATGATTACTACAGTCAAACTAACATATCTCCTCACAGAGTTATTTCTTGTGTGTGGTGAGAGCACCCGAAATCTACGCCCTTAGCATATTTCCAGTGTTCAATGTAGTATGATTAACTATAGTCATCACGCTGCACATAAGATCCCCAGAACCTGTTCATCTTAAAACCGAAAGCTTGTACCATTTGACCAACACTTCCCCATTTCCCCAGACCCTGGCAGCCCCTCTTGTGTTCTATGTTTCTATGAGTGTACTTTTTCTTATCTTCATCTCTTACTTTTAAGTAACTTGGGCAAGTTACTTAACCCTTACTCTGTGTCTCAGTTTTATCCAGTTGAAAAGTGAAATAATAAGTACTATTTCATAGGATGGTTGTAAGGATTAAGTGGGTGATTTCTTCCTCGTCGCCATCATGATCACTTTCTGAAGTGAGACACCCGCCATCGTCTCTCTCCTGACTAGTCTCCTTGTCTTTTTGTGCCCCCTGACACTTCATTATTACTGTAGCAGCCAAAGGGAGCCTACCAAAATGTGAATCTGATCTTGTCACCCCAGCCCTTAAAATCCTTCAATTTTACATCAAGGCAAAATGGAAACGCCTTAACACACTGATACATGACCTAGTCTTTGACGACCTGTCTAGCCTCATTGTGCTTCTCTTCCTGCCTCACCGTTCATCACCGTTCAAGTTGCAGCCACACCGAACACCTTTTGTGTAACACCCAAAACACGCCATGCTTTTTCTTGTATCTGGACCTTTGCTTATGCTGTTTCTTCTGCCTGGAAAGCCTGTCTCCAGCTTCACACCAAGTTTCTCCTCCTTCTGGTCCAGGTTAGTTGCCTCTTTATATATTTCCACATTACCTTGAGCTTCCTCCTTATGACACTAAATCATCATTGCTGGCTTTATTAAATATTTATCTTCTTTGACCTCGTATTCCTTTCTCTTCAGGCAAAGTGAGGTTCCTTCTCCTCTCTGCTCCCATAATATCCTGTTCTTATCTCTCTTACATCACTCTTCACTCTGTATTATAATTGTCTGCTTCTCTGTCTATTCGAGCTAAATTGTAAGCGCCTAGAAGGTAGAGGCTGTGTCTTCTTTGTCATCAGTGCCTAGTGCTCAGTAGTGTTCAGTAAATATGTTTAACTGAATGAACAAATGAGTGGATCAAGGGATAAATGAACTTATGAGAGTTCCCCAAAGGCTGGGTGCCTCAGAAAGTTTCAGTCCTTTGCACAAGGAGCTGCTAATAATAATATTTATAGTGCCTTTCACTCTTGTTAATTTCAGGGACGAGGTTGGAAAGCTTTCGGGTTCTTGGGCTTTCATTATTGCAAACTGGATGAAGCAGTTAGGACAGGGACAGGTACTGGCAGCCTTTTCCTAGGATGCTTTTCATGTGCCTCCTTTTAAATAAGTGAGCTAATGAATAGAATGAAATCATCATGGTGCAAATTAACCGATATTCTCCCTTCCACTAGTTATCATCTGTCATTATTCCTTTCCAAGTAGTGTCATGGATAAATATAGGGAGAGATCATTACTTTGAGCAAGAAATATCTGCCTTTTGGTACTGTCTTCTCCCTTTTTCTTACTGACTTTGAGGGCAAATCATCTGTGCCTACTGTGCTGACATGAGACAGACACTTAGCTGGCCCTCTATTGGCATCCTCTCTCAACAGGGAAAAGTTGGCACTCAGGAAAAAATGAGTCCTTGACACAGGCTGTGGATCCTGCATCTGCAATGCACACAATCAATGGCTATATAAACAGGTCTCTGCCAGGTATGTACAGCCTGCTCAAGAATCCTCAAGAGCTTCTGCATTCACCACAGAGCTCTCTTCTCCAGTTCTCCTCAGTTATCTGAAAATTAAGGTTTCTTTTGCTTAAATGTAAATGGGCATCCAAGGATGAACAGATATTTAAGGAAAGCCTGAAACACGAAGACAATATGCAAAGATAAAGAAAAGTAGTATGCCTTGCCTTATCATCCCTTCCATCTGGATGTTCCTGAGTTACATCCTTTTATAATAAATATAATAAACAGGTTTCTAGTAAGTAAAAAAATGTAATAATAGGATTATATGAAAAAGAAACAATCAAAACAAGAATATGCTCACAAAATTAGGAATATGATTGTCAAAATACAAACTTAATAGAAAGTGGTATAAAGCAAACCTCCCAGAAAGCAAAACAAAAAGAGATTGAGAAAGCAAATCTCCCAGAAAGAAAAAGAAAAAGAGATTTTTAAAACCAAAGAAATGATAGAATGAAGTGTTAAGAAAAGAAAAGAGTTGAGTCTTTATATAAAAATTTCCCAGCAGGATAAATTAAAAAGTATCCCCACACAAAATTAGGTTTGTGGAATTTCAAAGAACAAAGAGAAGATACATAAGCTTCCCCTGGGAGAAACAGGTCACATACAAAGGCATGAGAATTAGACTGGCAATATAATAAACCAATACCTTAAAAGTTCTAAAGGAAAAGTTATTTTCAACCTAGAATTCATAGCCAAACTATAACTTAACTTTGGGGGAAGAATAAAGACATTTTCAGAAATGGTAGCCCTTAGAAGCCACTGAATATGTGCTACAATAAAACTAGAGAGTAAACCAAGAAAGAGGGAGTTGGAAAATTCAGACACCCAAGAAAATAATGAAGGACGAGGAAGGATATTTTCTTAACTCTTTTCTATATTTTTCAAGAATTCTATAATTAATATGCATGATTTCAGAATTAGAAAAGAAATTAGCTTTCAAAACATGCAAGTCCCTGCTCTCACATATCAAGTTAATTAACCTCTCTGGGCATCAGTTTCCTCGCCTCTAAGTGAGGGATGATAGCTATAGTTTCTACATTCGTAGGGTTATTGGGAGTTAAAACTTGTAAAATACTTTGGACAGTGCTTGATGTTACACGAGTGCTCAGTAAACATTACTGTTATTAATTATATTGCCATCATTAGCGTTAGATTGGATGTGAGAAGTGAGAGTGGGGACAAGAATAACTCTCACTTGCATAATTGAATTCAGGATGGTACCATTCACTGAAATAAAGAAGTCTGGAATAAGATGAGGTGATAAAGATTGAAAATTTGGTTTTGTACCTGTGGGTTTTATGAGATATCCAGGTGAAGATATTGAGAAGGTATCAGTCTGGAGTTAATACCATGAGAATGAATGATATTATTCAGGGAGAAAATTTGATTAACGAGAGAATAAGGCCTAGGGATGAGCCCTGGGGTGGTCCATCATTTAATGGATGGGTAAAGAAGGAGCAGTCACAAAATGAGACAGAAGAAGGAGCAGTCTAAGCCTTAAGGGAACAAAACTCTGTTGAAACAGAGGCCAGGGGAGGAGAGAATTTCAAGAAGAAACGAATGGTCAACAGATGCAGATGAAGACTGAAAAATACCCATTGGACTTAGCATCAAGATAGTCATTGATGACTTTGGCAAGAGCTGTTAGTTTGACAGTACCCCAGTGTCCTTGGAAAGTTTGGTTCCAAGTCAAGATAATAAAATTTGTAAGGACAATTTGTTCATCCTATCCTAGAAAGTGTTTTCCATTTCAAATTCTCTACTTCTTGCTTATAGCTGTGTTATTCTTACTTTACAGGTCTGATTGGATGTCATAAGAAATCAGTCTATTGGCATGTGATTGGGATGGGCACCACCCCTGAAGTGCACTCAGTTTTCCTTGAAGGGCACACATTTCTTGTGAGGAACCATCGCCAGGCTTCTTTGGAGATCTCACCAATAACATTCCTTACTGCTCAGACACTCCTGATGGACCTTGGCCAGTTTCTACTGTTTTGTCATATCTCTTCCCACCAACATGGTAATATCTGTGGATCTTAAAAATAAGTATTATAAATATCCAGCTCTTCTTTTAATAGAATTTACTGTCCACTGTCCAGTATAGGATTATGTTAGTTAGACCTCAACTGAGATTCCCTAGTTGCCAGTTTTCAGAGCAAATAGTTCACCTTGAGTATAAGAGGGCTTGATTATTAGTAGTACTTGTGAATGTACTGGTGAATCTACCTGTGATATAGGGAGGGGAAAATGAGGTGGCAAGAGTGAGGAGGACAGTGTATCATTGTTTTCCTAGCCTGATCACATTAAATAGGCTTCAGTACTATGGAGAGAGGGATTTTGGGTCATAGCTGAAGAGATGTTTTATGAGAAATTTAGGGAAAAGGAAAAAAGTGCACTGTCTAGGTTGTAATCATAAGGGCTCCAGGATATCAGTAGTGATGCCCAGAGCATTATATAGCAAATACAAATGGATATTCTGAGCAAATGAGTGAGTCTTGAAAAAGGGGTAAAGCATATATTGGAGGAGAGTCAGGCAGAAGGGAAATGGTGAGTGCAAAGACCACAGGAAGAAACCAGAAAGTACCAGATAATGGGGAAGGTAATACATATAGGACAATGGCAAGAAAGGATATTGGTGTGGAGAAGGGAACACTTAAGAGAAGGCCTTGAAGGCCTAACAAGAAAGAACAAAGTCATAAGAGTTAAGGCAAGAAAGTCTCATTGGAACCTGACATTCGTTTGTCTGACTCCAGATGGTATGGAAGCTTATGTCACAGTAGATAGCTGCCCAGAAGAACCCCGCAAATGGATGAAGAGTAATGAAGAAGAAGATTATGATGATTTTTATGACTCTGACATGGATGTGGTCAGATTTGATGGTGACAGCGCTCCTCCCTTTATCCAAATCCGCTCAGTTGCGAAGAAGCATCCTAAAACCTGGGTCCACTACATTGCTGCTGAAGAGGACGACTGGGACTATGCTCCCTCAGTCCTTACCTCCAATGACAGGCAAGTACCTTTTGACTCTTGGTGCTATCTCTTCCCCATAATCAAAAATTCTTCCCAGTTATTCAAAACAACAAATCCTTAAGCCATATTTAAGGTTAGGTACAGGTATAGAATCAAATGGCAAGGGCATTAATATGTTTGGTAAATTAACATAGCTAAACATCAGGGATGCTTATATTTTTCTCACTCCTTTCCTTGATTAAATCATATGGGCTATTTTAGAGTGGATTTTAGCAACCTGTCCTTTACCTAGAATTCTCCATTCCAACCTCTCATCTTTTTGTGTCTCACACAGAAGTTATAAAAGTCTGTATTTGAACAATGGTCCTCAGCGGATTGGTAGGAAGTACAAAAAAGTCCGATTTATAGCTTACACAGATGAAACATTTAAGACTCGTGAAGCTATTCAGTATGAATCAGGAATCCTGGGACCTTTACTTTATGGAGAAGTTGGAGACACACTTTTGGTAAGTTGAGGAAAAGATATAAGGTTGGGTAAGAAGACAAAGTCTGGAGGGTTTTGAGTTTTTTAAACCTTCATAATTCAGCCTTGTCTCCAATGGGCAGGATCTTTTAAAAATTATAAATGTTACACAAACGTGGATTATAAATTTGTTTTAAAATATTATAGAACAAAATATTTAATGCCACCCATTAAACCTGACACTCATTTGAAATACTCATTGCTTAGACTTTCATACATATCCTTCTACGACTTTTAGAAGGATTTTACATTTGACTTGTAAGGAAAAGAACAAGAAGAATATGTGACAGAGAGTAGATATAGCCCACAAAGCCTAGAGCATTTACTATCTGTCCCTTTCCAGAAAATGTTTCCTGACCCTTGATATAGCATATTAACAATACTTATGCTTCAAATAACAGTGGCTTTAAAAAATAGGGAGTTATGTTTTCACAATCACTTTAGAGATAGGTAGATGGCATGTCAACCGTAAAAAAATGCACAACCTGAAAGTTGAGAGTTATGTTTTATTTGGCGGACATTCTTAGGACCTCAAGCCCGGGAGACAGCGTCTCAAGTAACCCTGAGAGAACTGCTCCAAGGAGGCAAGGGGGGAGCCAGGGTATATAGGAGTTTTGCAACAAATGGCAGGTAGTAGGAACAAAAGATTACTGTTAATTAAAGAAAACCAGGTATCCCGAGTTAAGGAATTTAGTACTTTTCTATGTCTGGGAAGATGCAAGAGTCTGGGCTCACTGAAATCATTCCTTTGAACTGCACCTCAGCTATCTGGGGCCAGTATCCTGTGCTTTCTCATCCTGCGTTTCCTTAAGCTGCATCATTGGATGTGGCTGCAGTCTGATGACTGCTAGACAGCCGGGCATTCTTCGTTTCCTCTCCTGAGTTACCTCAGGGCTCACTGATGGCTGCGACATCCTTTGTTTACTGATATGGCAGGCAGGTTCTTAACATGGCTGTATTTTGCTTATATATTTGTAAAAGGTTTTATGCATTATAAATATTAACACATTGTTATTTGTCTTTCAAATATTTTTCTCAGTCTGTCACTTGTACTTTAACTCCTTTGTGATGTCTTTTGTCCTATAAAAATTTTCAGTCTTTATGTAGTCAAGATCTTTTCTCAATCTTTAAATTTATATTTTTCTGGATATTTTTCATTTATGTTTTCGGCCTAGGAACATCTTCACTACCTCTAAGAGATTATAAATATGGTCTACTATATTTTATTCTTTTACATTTACAGTTTTATTTTTACAATAAGCATTTTAATTGCTCTGGAAGTTACTTTTGGGTATAGAGCATCGTGTCAAATAGGGATTTCCCCAAGTGACAGCCAATTGGTCCAATCAATCCTTTCTTCACTAATTTTAAAATGCCTTTTTTATTATATACTAAAATGATAAAATCTGTTCTGTTTAACTGATCTGTTACCACACTGTTTTAATGACTGCAACCTTGTGATATGTTTTGATATTTGTAGGACATGTCTACCTTCATTTTACTTCTTTAAAATTTTAATTAACTATTAATGTACAGTTTTTCTTCATGAATTTTATTTACCTATTTTTGAATTAGCCAGTATAAATAACTCAAAAGGCAAAGAAAAGGCAAGCTTTCCTTCCTCGCAGACTTCCAGTCCCATAGTCTGATCAGCTATCGTTGCTCTCAGTTTTTTATATTCCCTTTCAGAAACAGTATATACATATACAAGTGTATGTGCACATATTTCACACAAAAATAGAAGCACTATGTAGATTTTAACAATATATCTTGGATATCATTTCATATCAATATATGTAGGTCTGCCTCATTCTTTCATGTTTGTAAGTTATGCTCTTATATATGCTGAATCCTATAAGGCTTTTCTGTTAATGTGAGAACTTGAGGACTATTTTTTACTTTTTATACGGAAATTATCAAACATACCCAGAAGTAGAAAGAATAGTAAAATAAACTTCTTTGAACCCATCACTCAGCTTCAACAGTTATCAACAAATGGCTAATCTCATTTTGTCTATAAACCAACTAGGCCTAACAGACATCTACAGACCAGGCCACCCAACTCCAATAGAATACATATTCTTCTCAAATGCACAAGAAACATTCTCCAGGATAGATTATACATTAGGCCACAAACCAAGTCTCAAAAAATTTTAAAGAAAACTATAGTTCAAAATTCCTTGTGGATATAGATGCAAAAATCCTCCACGTTATTAAGCCAGATCTAGCAACATTTTAAAAAGATCATATACTATAATCAAGTGAGATTTATCTCAGGAATGTAGGGATGGTTCAACATATGAAAATTAATGCAATACAACATATTACTTGAATAAAGGACAAAAGCACATGATCGTGTAATATGTGAAGAAAAAGGGCTTGACAAAATCCATTACCTATTCGTGATAGAAAAAACTCAATGAACTAGCAGCACAATGCAAGGTCCTTAACTTGATGAAGAACATCTAAGAAAAACTTATAATACGCTGAAAGACTAAATGTTTTCCCCCTGAGATTAGGAACAAGTTAAGATGTCCACTCTTGGCGGGGCAGGGGCAGGGGCGGCAGCTCCGGGGACGCCGAGGCCCCACTCGACCCATCACGCCGTTGCTGCCCAGACGCCGTGACCCCCCGTCCACCCTGCTGCACCTGCGGAGACTCAGCAAAGTGCTGGGTGGGCACGGGGCAGTCTCCACGTCCTCGAATCTGCCCTTTCAGTTGTTTTCTTGACATGACCTTAAGTCACCCAGAACTAACTGGGACGCCCGGTCCAGCAGTCGAAGGGGAACCGAGGGTCTCTGCCTGACCGAAATGGTAACCTGGCAGAAGGGGAAGCTGGCGAGAGGTTCTAGAAGTTGCTTGAGAACTTTGTGCCATCGGCAGCTCCTGCCTAAAATCGTCGGGAGCTGCTAAAATCGTCTTTAGGAAGGCTGGCAGCCAAGTTTGACACCCCAGCGTTCCATACAAGGATAGACGGTGACTTGGGAGGTAATTTCCACATCCTGCTATTTGTGTTCAGGGTCAAGGCTTATGGACGACACGAAGGGAAGACGAGGGAAGGACGATGGATGCGAACACGTCCACGGAAGCATCGCCCCAGCTCTGAACTGGGTCGGCCTACTGTTGGCATCGCAGCAAAGGGTCAAGGCCAGGCCAGGCCTGCAGAGGGTGCCTCCTAACTTCACTGTTGACCCCAAGTGCAGACTGTCCTACAAACGAGTTAGAAAGGATGATTTGGGTTCCTAGTCATTAGAAGTTTTTTGAGGTTTCTGTTTAAAATTTTAAAAGAGATTTAGAAACACTAGGCATATTTTGGAAGGAAAGCAGATGAAAGAAAAGCATTTTCCTTCTGCGTATAAAAACCTAAATATAAAGGTATGGCTTATACTAGGTGGGAATGCCCACCTACAAGGGTCAAATTCAGAATAAAATTGAAGAGTGTTTGAAAATCAACTCAATCAATGCCAAGTATGGAGGATGCAAAAACGAACTGGACAATGTCTTTTTTCATAAGAAGTTTACAATTTAGTAAGGAAAAAAGAGAACAGGACTTGTGGAGAGAACATATTTCAAGAAGAGTGAATGTGATATGTAGTCTGGTTTGGCAAGAAAATAATGCTGCTATAGAAGGGCGTGGTGAGTGATAAGCTCAATGGATGCGGTTAAAGATGTTGTGAAAGGCCCTACATACTCAGCTGGTTTTGAACACAACTGAACAGATGAGGAACCTTTGATAAGAAAATATAGGAGTGTGGACTTCCCTGGTGGTGCAGTGGTTAAGAATCCGCCTGCCAATGCAGGGGACACGGCTTCGAGCCCTGGGCCAGGAAGATCCCACATGCCACGGAGCAACTAAGCCCGTGCGCCACAACTACTGAGCCTACACGCGGCAACTACTGAAGCCCGTGTGCCTAGAGCCCGTGCTCTGCAACAAGAGAAGCCACCACAATGAGAAGCCCATGCACCGCAACGAAGAGTAGCCCCCACTCACCGCAACTAGAGAAAGCCCAGGCACAGCAATGAAGACCCAACGCAGCCCAAAATAAATTAATTAATAACTTAAGAAAAATAAGAAATAACAGATAAGTTATGCCAAGGTCCGTAGAATATCATCTACCTGGACCGAAATCTGTCCACACATCTTAAAAAAAAAAACCATGAGGTGTACAAGGAGTACAAATAAAGTTACACATGATTCATACAATACTAGGAAATGGAAGGTACCACAAACATCAAATTACCAGAAAATTGGTAAGTAGCAAACTCCAGCAAGAGCAACCTTCCTCCACTGCTGCAAGACTCTAGACTGATACTGGAGTTAGAAGAAAAGGCTTCTATTTTATTTTTGTATTGCAATATAGTTGATATACAATATTATGTTAGTTTTAGCTGTGCTACATAGTTATTTGATATTTGCATACATTATGAAATGTTCACCACAGTAAGTCTAGTAACCATCTGTCTCCATACAGATTTATTGCAATATTATTACTTAGGCTGTATATGACATCTCCATGGCATATTTCTTATTTAAGTGGAGGTTTGTACCTCTTAACCCCCTTCACCTATTTTGCCCTTCCACCACCCTCCCCTCTGACAACCATTGGCTTGTTTTCTGTTTCTGTTGAGTATGTTTTGTTTGTTTTGTATTTTAGATTCAACATATAAGTGAGATCATACAGTAGAAAAAAAGGATGTCCACTCTTGTTACTTTTATTTAATACTGAACTGGAAGCCAATGCAATAAGGCAAAAAAAAAAAAAAAAGGAATTAGAGGCATTTGGATTGGAAAGAAAGAAAGAATACTGTCTTTATTTGCTGATGATATGATCTTTTCTGCAGAAAATCCTAAGGCATCTACTAAAAAGCTATTAGAACTAATAAACAAGTACAGCAAGTTTGCAAGATTCAAGATCAATACTAAAAAATAAGTTGTATTTCTATACACTTCAATGAAAAATCTGCAAATGAAATTAAGAAAACAGTTTCATTCATGATAACATAAAAAAAGAATGAAATAATGGGAAAAATATAACAAAAAAGGTGCAACACTTGTACAGTGAAAACAACTAATTGTTACTGAGATAATTTTTTAAATATCTAAATAAATGGAAAAACATATATTTATGGATTGGAAGAGTCACTTACTGTTAAGACTCTTCCAAATTTGTCTATAGATACAAATTGAATCCCTATCAAAATCCCAACTGCCTTTTTTGCAGAAATTGACAAGCTGATCCTAAAATACAGATGGAATTGCATAGGACCCTTAATAAACAAATGAATCTTAGGGGAAAACAAACAACAAAGTTTGAGGACTCACACATCAATTTCAAAAATTACCACAAACTATAGTAATCATGACAGTGTGGTACTGGCATAAGGATAGATATATAGATCAATGGAAAACAATTGAGAGTCCAGAAATAAACCTACATATCTATGAACACTTGACTTATTTTTTTAATTGAAGTATAGTTGATTTACAGTATTGTGTTAGTTTCAAGTGTACAGCATGGTGATTCTGTATTTTTGCAGATTATACTCCATTATAGGTTATTATAAATATTCGGTATAATTCCCTGTGCTATACAGTATATCCTTGTTGCTTATCTATTTTATGTATAGTAGTTTGTATCTGTTAATCCCATACTCCTAATTTGACACCCCCCCGTTTTCCCTTTGGTAACTATAGGTTCGTTTTCTATGTCTGTGTGTCTGTTTCTGTTTTGTAAATAAGCTCATTTGTATCATTTTTTTAGATTCCACATGTAAGTGATATCATATGAAATTAGTCTCTCTTTGACTGACTTTACTTATTATGATAAGTTCTAGGTTCATGTTGCTGCAAATGGAATTATTTTGTTCTTTTTTATGGCTGAGTAGTATTCCTTTGCATGTATATACAATGTCTTCTTTATCTATTCATCTGTAGATGGACATTTAGGTTGCTTCCATGTCTTGGCTATTGTAAATAGTGCTGCTATGAACATAGGGGTATATGTATCTTTTAGAATTGGAGTTTTCATCTTTTCTGGATATATGCCTAGGAGTGGGATTGCTGGATCATATGGTAGCTCTATTTTTAGTTTTTTCAAAGGAACCTCCATACTGTTTTCCACAGTGACTGCAACAATTTATATTCCCACCAGCAGTGTAGGAGGTGAACACTTGACTTTTCACAAATGTCCTAAGACCAATCAATGGGGAAAGAATAGTATTTTTAACAAATAGTACTGGGACAACTGGATACCCACATGAAAAAGAAAGAAGTTTGACCCCTTCCTTATACCATACACAAATTGAAGGTGGATCAAAGATATAAATGTTAGAGCTAAAACTAAAACCCTTAGAAGAATATACAGGAGTAAATCTTTGTGACTTTGGATTATACAATGGTTTCTTAGATATGACATCAAAAGCAACAAGCAACAAAAGATAAAATAGATTGGACTTCATCACAATTAAAAACTTTTGTGCCTCAAAGGATACCAACCAGGAAGTGAAAAGACAACCCATGGAATGGGAGAAAATAAATTGCAAATCATATATCTGATGAGGGAATAGTATCCAGAATTTATAAATGACTCTTACTCAATAATAAAAAAAACTCAATAATAAAAAGGCAAATAGGGACTTCCCTGGTGGTCCAGTGGGTAAGACTCTGTGCTCCCAATACAGGGGGCCTGGGTTCGAGCTCTGGTCGGGGAAGTAGATCCCGCACGCATGCCACAGCATGTAGTCCGCATGCCACAACTAAAGATCCCGCATGCCACAATGAATATCCCACGTGCCGCAACTAAGACCTGGCACAGCCAAAACAAACAAATAAATAAATAAATGTTTTAAAAATAAGTTTAAAAGGCAAATAATCCAACCGAAAAATAAGCAAAGGATTTCTATAGACACTTCTCCAGGGATGATATATAAAGGAGTGACCAATAAGCACATGAAAAGATGCTGAACATTATTAGCTATTGGGGAAATGCAAATCAAAATTGCAATGAGATACCATTTCACACCCACTAAAATAGCTATAATCAACAAGGCAGATAATAACAAGCATTGGTGAGGATGCGGAGAAATTGGAAGTTTCATAAACTACTGATGGGAATGTAAAAATTTGCAGCCACTTTGGAAAACAGTTTATCCATTCCTCAGAATGTTAAAAATGGAATTACCGTGTGATCCAGCAATTTATTCTAGGCATATACTCAAGAGAAGGGAAAACATAGGTCCACACAAAGACTTGTATGTGAATGTTCATAGCAACACTATTCATAATAGCCCCAAATTGGAAGCCATTCAAATGTTCACCAATTGGTGAATGAATAAACAAAATGTAGTGTACCCATATAATTGGAACACTAGTCAGCAATTAAAAGAAATGAACTACTCATACATGATACAACATGGATAAAACTCAAAACATTATGATAAGTTAAAGAAGTCAAGCAAAAAAGACGTATTACATGATTTAATTTATGTGAAATATCTTAAAAAGGCCAATTTATAAAGCAGAAAGCGTATTAGCAGTTCAGGACTCCAACTGTGTGTGTTCCACTAAACCAGTCAGAAAGTGCCTCACCTTTAATGACCCAGCATCAGCAATCACACAGCATTTCATGGCATAATCTGAGTAAAAGCAGTCAAAGCCCACCCAGAATCAAGGAGAGGGAAACTTTGGCCTACCTCTTGTTGGGAGGAGTGTCAAAGAATTTGGGAACCATGTTTGAAAACTGCCACGTAAATTGACAGCTTACTTCTCAAAAGCAACAAAGGAAGCCAGAAGACAATGAAATTATGTCTTTAATGTGTTGAAAGAAAATCGCTATCAACCTAGCAAGAATTACCATTTTATTGGCAATTTATACCAATATTCAAGGAATATATAATTTTATATTAAAATTTTAAATGTAGAGTATAAGAAAAAAGTAAAGACCCACCAGTTCTTTATTAGGCTAGCATAACCTTAGTTGTAAACCTGAGCAGGACAGTATGAGAAAGGAAAATTAAAATTACAGACCAATTGCATTATAAACATGGATTCAAAAAATCCTAAACAAAAATTAATAAACCCAATGGAGCAATATATTAAAAAGATAATACATTATGACCTGGTTGATTTATCGGAGGAGAACTAGATGAATTTAACATTAGAAAATCAAATATGGTAATCCACCATATTAACACATAAAAGGGTAAAATATAATTTGAAAATCTCAATAGTTTCATACAAATATTTATCAAAATTCAACATCCATCCATAATAAAAAGTCATAGGAAATTGAGATCACAAGGGACATCCTTATCCTGATAAAGATCTGAAGAAAATCTATAGGCACCAATCATACTTGGTGGTGAAACTGAGAAATCCTTCTGTTTAAGATCAGATCAGGACAAGAAACAGTTAACAAGTATCACAACCTCTATTTAATATTTTACTAGAAATCCTAGCCAGTATTCTTAGGAGAAAAAAAGTTTTAAGATTGGAAATGAATAAACAAAACTGTTATTATTTGAAGATTAAGTAAATGAATGACAGTGGGAGCTATGTTTGTCATTGTTGAAGAGGGTAATTATAAATAAACAAAAAGGAAAGTCTAGAATAAATCATGTGATACTGGATTACAGTTGGAGACATTACTATGAGTTCATGTTTGCCAAATATAGATACAGATGGATGCATACAGAAATAATTACATATGTGTGTGTATGTTTAGGTTAGTATATTTCCTAGCACTGTCCACTGAGAGGATCTAGAAGCAATGACATCCCAGTAGCAATGAGCACACCCAGATCTTGGTTTCTAATACCATTCTCTGATGAAAGGAACCAAGGCCATTTGGAGAATCGATGATTCTAGGGCTGGGCCAGGGAAAATATAAGATGAGCCTGGAGAATCTTGTGGTTCCAGAAAGTAAGAAAGTGCTCAAAAAATAAAAGGATGGGACAATGTTAAAGAAATATAGGAGCTTCTAACAGCCAAGGTGGAAGAATATGAGCAATAAAATAAAGTATAAAATAAATATCCACTGCACCACCAGGGAAGCCCAGAAGTTGGTTTTTTATCTTCATATCATAGAACCTCAGACATAGAGCCCAGTTGATATGTTCAGAGTTCTTAATGCTGCTTCCATGTTATCACTCTTCTATCCTACCTCTCTTTTAAAGCTCATGCAATCAGACAATTCCAACTGCCACCCTTGCTTAATGCTGTAATCAGCAGTCCTCCTGGTCATGCCTGCGCATCCAGTGAAGATTTTATCACTTGAACCAGTTTTCCCTTCCACTGTTGGGGAATTCAGGGCCCAAATGGTGGGCAAGGCTGAGGGGAAGCAGTGCCCTCAGCAGACATCCAAATTTCAGTTACTAATGTCAGAAGGTGCAAGGAATTCTTCCTGAAGTGATTAAAATAATTTTAAATAAATGGAAAGGAACCTTTAGTGAGAAACCTAAGTAACTGTCTGAGCAATTTTATGAAAAGAACAAACATTTTGAGCTTTATCTAGGCTCAAAGCCCCATACTATAGATACAAGGCAGCTTTTGTTTTCTGGAGGTAGGCCACACTTTTCTTGTTGATCCTAATTGTCTTGTACCTAATCTTATATCTCATTTATACTTTCAGATTATATTTAAGAATAAAGCAAGCCGACCATATAACATCTACCCTCATGGAATCACTGATGTCAGTCCTTTGCACCCAGGGAGATTTCCAAAAGGTAAGTGTTACCTCAATTTTATAGGTCTTCCTTACCTGTAGATACAGATGAGGGCACAGCCGCAATAGCAACTAAAACCATGCACATTTATCACCCCACCATCCTTATTCTCTTAAGTTTTATTTTATTTGAAAATATGTCTTTATTTTGCCTTCACTTTTGAAGGATAATTTTGCTGGACATAGAATTCTGGGTTGAGAGGGTTTCTTTTTCCTTTTAGCACATTCAAAATATTGTTTTACTATCTTCTTGCCTTTATAATAGCTAAATTCTATTCCGTCATTCTTCCCCTGTATGTCATTTTTCTCTGGCTGTGATTTTCTTCATATCTATCCTACTTGGGGTTCATTGATCTTCCTGTGAGTCACAATATTTGTATTTTTGTTTTTAATAGCCAGGCCTTTGTCCCCAAATGAAGTAATAAGTTGCACTTCTACTAGTCATGTGTGAAAATATAATTTCCCACATTCTTGATAGCTAGAAGATAATAGTCTTTTAAAATCCTGCTAACCTGGTGGGTGAAAAGTGGTATTTCATTGTTGCTTTAAGTTTACTTGGGGATGAATATTTATTTTATCAAAATAATACATGCTTAAAATATTGAAAGGCTGTAAGTTCCACTCCCTAGAGGCATCCATTTTTAAGCATTTCTGTTTTAGATTTTTGGTAGTTACCGCTATAGCTCTAAAAAATCATTTATATGCTACTCCTTTGTTTTTCAGCTTTAGACATTATAGGTTTATTTTGTGTTAAATGAGGATTTAGCATTGTGCTTCTTCCATTCCAGTTGTTTTAGACTTTCATCAGTGCTTTTAGTTCCTCAACTGGCTATCATTAGGATTTAAAAAAACATGCTAAATACCTACGTTTTGTATACATTAAGGTACTGACAACAGTTTCCCATTTCTTGTCCTCTATTCTTCCATTCCCCCACTGCTGCCAGCTATACCTTTACTTTTATAAAACTAAAGTTGATAACATTTACATTTTGCACTGTAATTTCAAATAACTCCTTGCTTTTTCTATATATTTATTCTAAACTTTAAAAGTCAAAAAACCAGCATTTATATTATTTTAGTATGTTTCTTATTATAAGTATATGAGTTTACTGCAGGACTAGGTGATACGCCATGATTATTCTTTTGTCTACAGTTCCAATGATTTTACTGTTAAGGTCAAATGGATTATCCTTCTTTATTCTCTACCAGTAGTTCAAAATCATGGTAAATTTTAGTTTGCTTTATATTAGGACCATGCTGATCTTGGAATTTTTGTGTTTGTAATCCTGAAAAAAGACTTTTTTTTCTTTTTTTTTAATATTTTGTTGCAGTGTTTTTCTTTTAAATACATCTATTTTATTTTTGGCTGCATTGGGTCTTTGTTGCTGCACGCGGGCCCCCTCTAGTTGTGGTGAGCGGGGGCTACTTCTCATTGCAGTGTCTTCTCTTGTTGCGGAGCATGGGCTCTAAGTGCACAGGCTTCAGTAGTTGTGGCTCGTGGGCTCAGTAGTTGTGGCTCGTGGGCTCAGTAGCTGTGGCTCGTGGGCTCTAGAGCGCAGGCCCAGCAGCTGCGGCGCACAGGTTTAGCTGCTCCGCGGCATGTGGGATCTTCCCGGACCAGGGCTCGAACCTGTGTCTCCCACATTGGCAGGTGGACTCCTAACCACTGTGCCACCAGGGAAGCCCCGACTTTCTTTTCTTTTATCAGGAGAAGAAATGTATGCCTTTTCACCATATCCCTTAGGTCTTCCAGCTTCTTAATCATGCTGTTTATTGGTATCTGATCCTTTTTTCTTCTAAAGATGTTCTTGTAGTTCACCAGTTTACTATTCTAATTTGGATTATATGCTTTCTAGGCCTGCTACAAAGCTGCCATCTTTGGATTTTTTTTTATTTGGACTTGTAGGCTAGTGCCATTACTGCTCCTATCTTGTACATTTCTGGTTTTTGATTTCTTTTGTTTTTCTGGAAGTATACCTTCAATATACTTCTGAATACATTTAGTATATAGGGGGAAAACTTTATGAGTCCTTCAGTATTATATGATGTATAGATAGGCTGGTTATAAATAATTTTCAATCCACTGTTTTCTGATACTCATTGTTGCTGATGAAAATTCTAATGCTAAATTGATTTGCAGTTCCTTTATGGGAGAAGGGCAATGTAACAGAATTCTGGAGAGATATTGAATGTGTGCCCTGAAATTTGGAGGCATACGCAAATACAATTCCCGGTAACTTGCTTTTTATGTGGAAAACTCTGAAGGCTTTACTGCTTATAACTAGCAGATAAGAAGAGAGGGTAAGAGTGGAGCAGTCTGTCCTTCTGCTGTTTGACCTGGCTAGGATGCATGAGTTTTCTCCGTAAAAAGTAGATACTGTTGCAAGTAGCTGGCTTGCTCTCTTTTGAAGATACCCTGCCTAAGAAGGCAGCCTGACAGGGTGAGGGATGCCAGAAATAACAACAGGCTCTTACATACATCACTAGACATAAGAAGAGCTGGGGAGGGAGGAGGGCTGCGGAAGGATAACTGAAGTAAGCATCTCTCATGTATATGGTGCTGAGGTCCCGAAGGTTACTCCAAGGAAACCATACATGTACCCTAAGAAAAGACCAGCATCTCAGCACCTGCCACACAGAAAGCATTGGTGACCAAACAGTGTAGTCAGAGAGAGAGCGCTCACACAGCAGGACCTACTAAGCAAAACTCTACTTGCCCTTTCCTCTAATACCCATCTACCCTCACTCCCTATTACGTTAACCCTGACCTATGGTTAGGGAATGGATATAGACTGGATCTTTAGGTATTAAACATACACAAAAGTGAGTTTTAATTACTAAAATCAGACAGTTCTTGTCCTGAGGACCCTTTAGCCCAAGGGCAGGTTTTAATTCTTGCTTCCATTCCTCACAGAGGCCAGATACCACAAGTCTTGATACCACATGTGAGTTAAAACTTCAGTGTGCAGTATTTCAGCATCTATTCAGGCCACTCTGGCTTTGTTGTGTCTTTCTTTTTGGCACTTGGGTTTTTTTTTCTTCTTTATACATTTTCAGTTATGTATTTAAAATGTTTAAAAATATTATTATCTATTATTTCTATTAGTGGGTAGACCTGCTCATTTCAACTCAAATGAACATGCTAGCAGAAATCTCCTGAACCTTTTTTTTTTTTTTTTTTTTTTTTTGCGGTACGCGGGCCTCTCACTGTTGTGGCCTCTCCGGTTGCGGAGCACAGGCTCCGGACGCGCAGGCTCAGCGGCCATGGCTCACGGGCCCAGCCGCTCTGCGGCATGTGGGATCTTCCCGGACCGGGGCACGAACCCCGTGTCCCCTGCATCGGCAGGCGGACTCTCAACCACTGCGCCACCAGGGAAGCCCTCCTGAACCTATTTTTATTGTAAAAAATTGTGTGAATCTTAAACTTATAAGAGGTGCAAATTTAGTTTTCGCTTATTGAGAAACTTTATATGTACATATAAATTTGTAGAGCCATTGTAATAACGACACGATTACCAATATGTGCCTTGTTATACTTCTAATCAAGCTATTTTGGGGTTTGGGTGTGGGTAGGTGTGAAACATTTGAAAGATATGCCCATTCTGCCAGGAGAGATATTCAAATATAAATGGACAGTGACTGTAGAAGATGGGCCAACTAAATCAGACCCTCGGTGCCTGACCCGATATTACTCAAGCTTCGTTAATCTAGAGAGAGATCTAGCTTCAGGACTCATTGGCCCTCTCCTCATCTGCTACAAAGAATCTGTAGATCAAAGAGGAAACCAGGTGAGTTCATCTCTTTCCAAGTGCTGGGTCTGAAGCTAAAATGGAATGATGATGCCCATGAACTTGCAGATAGTATTTCCTATATTCTCTCAGCGTACATCCACCTACAGCCTGCAGAAAATATAGTAGTCTGCAATATTGAGCAAAAAAAGAAATGAGCTGGGCTTCTCACTGCTTTTATTGAATTTGACTTTGGTGTAATAAATTCGCCTGCTGGATGGATAGGAGAGCCTGGACCCTAGATTATTTCTATAATACTCATTCTCAGTCTAAAATTCCTCTCTCTGTAAGTGATCTTGCCCATTTTTACATGATCAATTACCACCTATTTTCAGATGACCCACAAATGTATACGATAGCTTAGACGTCTCCCCTGGACGTCTCACTGTGGGAGATTCAAAGACACCTCAAAATGAACACATGTGCAGCATCTAGCGTAGTGTGCGGTATTTTAGTAGGAGTTCAGTAAATATTTGTTGAGCAAAATTCAAGGCAATATGTAAAATATTTCAGAATATGGTTAGAATTTGGACCACTTCTGCCATTTTAGAAAAAAATTAAGTTAAGTACTCTGAATTTAAAAAGCTTGATTCTTCACAAAAACTCATTGCTTGGCTGCAAAATAACTCATTGCCATATTGCTGAGGCTTGACTACATGTCCATTTGGTTATTTATGATATATAGGATTCCTAGTAGTCTGAAAACATTTTATGAACTTTAATGGAGGTAAAACACGTGGCACACAAACCCAGAGAGGCATCAGTTTGGCCAAGTATCTTTCCTAATTTTTCCTAATTGTAGTTTTCCATCAGTTTTTGGAAGAAGACTGAAATGTACCTATATTCTCCAATCTCCTCCCCTCAGCATTTTAATTTCTGTAGTAATAGTTTATACAAGATGAAATTTATACGTATTAGTGAAGTTTATACATTAATTCTTAGCGGATTCAATTAGCAAGTGACTAACTCAAAACTTCGGTTCATATACAAACAGCTTCTCCCCCCCAAAAAACTTTCAACTTTGTAAACATAAAACTTAAAAGTGTTCATGTTAGTAAACATTTTATGGTTCATCTTAGCTTTGTTATTTTACTTCTATTTTGTATTTTTAATTTTTCACAGATTGGTAGGCTTGTGGAAGGGCATTTGCTAGATGAAAGTTTAGGGAAGGCATTCACCTTACTTGATTTGACTAAATTGTTTAAGAAAGACATTGAATAATCACTTGGGTCTTTAAAGAGTGAAAATTCTCTAATCTAAACATGGAGAGAATGAGGCTACAGACTCTACCAAAACAATCAGCCAGCATAGCCTTGGGTCCAGAAGAAACTAAGTTTAATGGGTCCAGTTACCCTCTTGCCCTGAGGACACATTTGCTCTAAACATATACTCACTGCTCCCAGGCCCTGGGACATGCCATAATAGTGACCCTAGGGAGAAATGGCATTGAACCAGAGGACTGTAGATACATCATATGCATGCCATCACTTCCATCATAGACTGCTAATTTCTACCTGACAATACTAGTAGCATTTCTTTCTTCCTTTCATTCCATGTAATTAATAGATGATGTCAGACAAGAGAAATGTCATCCTGTTTTCTGTATTTGATGAGAATCAAAGCTGGTACCTCACAGAGAATATTCAGCGCTTCCTCCCCAATGCAGATGGAGTGCAGCCCCAGGATCCAGAGTTCCAAGTCTCCAACATCATGCACAGTAAGTAAAGCAGCACTTGAGTCCAGTGGGTAATGGATAAAGGGAAACTGAAGACACCAAATTGATGTGCAGTTAATTTATATGCCACATAAGAGTCATATTTCCTTAAACATTATTACATATGAGCATATGCAATTTTATATAAATGCATAAATATGATCATATAATGCATATATTTTCTTTTAGAAGGCATCAAATATTCAGTGAAGTTTATTTTTAAAGGATAAATCAGACACACAGTTTTCATTTACCCAAACATACATAAGCCATCCTTAATATGAAATGTGCTCAATCAGTAAATTACACATGAAATACAAAGGGAATGCAATTTTACATATGTAAAAAAATTGCCAGCTATAACAATTTAACAGTCAAATTAATCACGACATTGTACATTTAAAAAAACCCAACATCTTTTTTTTGCAGCTTTATTGAGGTATAATTGACAAATAAAAATTGTACATATTTAAAGTGTACGACATGATCTTTTTGATATTTATTTGGCTTCCCCTTCCCTCTTATCTTCCCTCCTCCTTCCGTATTATACCTTTCCACTAATCATTTTGTGTCCAGTAGCCCATGTTAAAACATATTTTTCTATGATTATATAAGAATATATAAACACATATACGGGGCTTCCCTGGTGGCACAGTGGTTGAGAGTCCGCCTGCCCGTGCAGTGGACACGGGTTCGTGCCCCGGTCCGGGAAGATCCCACATGTCGCGGAGTGGCTGGGCCCGTGAGCCATGGCCGCTGAGCCTGCGTGTCCGGAGTCTGTGCTCCGCAATGGGAGAGGCCACAACAGTGAGAGGCCCACACACCGCAAAAAAAAAAAAACAAAAATAAAACAAAAACATATACATTGTATTAGTCTGCTAGGCTTGCCATAACAGAGTCCCAGAGACTGGGTGGCTTCAACAGTAGACATTTATTTCCTCATAAGTCTAGAGGCCAGAAGTCCGAGATCAAGGTGTCAACAGGATTGGTTTCTTCTGAGGTCCCTCTCCTTGGCTTATAGGTGGTCTTTCCTTTGTGTGCGCACATGTCTGTGTACAAATTTCCTCTTATAAGGACACAAATCATATAGGATTAGGACCCACCCTAATGACCTCATTTTAAAGAATTACCTGTCTAAAGACCCTATCTCTGAATGCAGTCACATTCTGAGGTACTAGGGGTTAGAACCTTCAACATATGAATTTGGGTGGGAGCACATATGTGTATGTGTATATATACACAAGTCAGAATGGTCAAAAATTTGATTAAAAATGTCAGTCTCACTACAGAGAAATGCAAAATAGAATACCATTGCGATAACAATTAATACCTGTCAGACTGGCAAAATTATAATATAATTATTACTAGTGGGCTTGTGAGTAAAAGAGTATTAGCATACAATGCTAGTGGATAACTAGCACAGTCTTTTTGAAACCAATCTGATTGAAACCGTTAAAATTAAAAATATATGCGTTTTGCAGTTCTGGTTCTGTTTAAGATGGAATCACCCTGTCTATCCTACTGAATGATAGTTAAGGATTGTTCCATACAAAATGCATGGAGCAGCTATCTGAGAACCCTGAAAAGTAGTTGGCAGCAGGTAAATTGGGGAAGGAAACTAGAAAGATTTAAAAGCATGCAGATTGGAAGTAAAGAAATAAAACTGAATATGACATGATTATCTACATAGAAAATCTCAAGATCACCACAAAAAAGCTCCTAGAACTAATAAGTGAGTTTAGTCTGATTGCAGAATACAAAGTTGACATACCAAAGTCAGTCATATCTCTATGTAACAATAGCCAACTATTGGAAACTTAAATTACAAAAATAATACCATTTATAATAGCTCAAAAAATGAAATACTTAGGCCTAAATCTAACAAAACATGCAGGATCTGTACACTGAAAATTAGAAAACACTGATGAAAGGAATTTTAAAAGACCTAAATAAGTGGAGAGACATGCAACATTCATGGATTGGAAGACTCAATAGAGTGAAGATGTCAGCTATTCCCAAATTGATCTATAGATTTAATGCAATTCCTATTAAAATCCCAGGAGGATTTTTTTTGTTGGTAGGGAAAAGTGTATTGTAAAATTTATATGGAAAGCCAAAGGCATTAGAATAGCCAAAAACAATTTTGAAAAAGAAAAATGGAGTTGGAGGACTCATATTACCTGATTTTAAGACTTACTATAAAGCTACAGTAACCAAGGTAGCATTGTATTGACAAAGATGAATGACATAGTATATATAGTGCAGAAATAGACCCACACATATATGACTAATTGATTTTTGATGAAGATGGAAATGCAATTCAATGGAGAAAGAATAGTCTTTTCAACAGATAGTGTTGGAACAATTAGTCACCCATATACAAAAAGATGAACCTCAACCTAAATCTCACACTTAAAGATTAACTTAAAATGGATCATAGATCTAAATGTATAATGTAAGGGCTTCCCTGGTGGTGCAGTGGTTAAGAATCCGCCTGCCAATGCAGGGGACATGGGTTCGAGCCCTGGTCCGGGAAGATCCCACAGGCTGTGGAGCAACTAAGCCCGTGCACCACAACTACTGAGTCTGTGCTCTAGAGCCCGTGAGCCACAGCTACTGAGCCCGTGTGCCACAACTACTGAAGCCCACGCACCTAGAGCCCGTGCTTCGCGACAAGAGGAGCCACCGCAATGAGAAGCCCACGCACCGCAACAAAGAGTAGCCCCCACTCGCCACAACTAGAGAAAGCCCGTGCACAGCAACAAAGACCCAACACAGCCATAAATAAATAAATAAATAAATTTATATTTAAAAATATAAATGTATAATGTAAAACGACAAAAAGTTTCAAAGAAAACATAGAAGGAAATTTTCATGACCTGGAGTTAGGCAAAGGGTTCTGATAAATGACACCAAAATCAAAATTAATAGAAGGAAAAACTTGATAAATTGGATTTCATCAAATGAAAAACTTTTGCTCTACACAGGATATTGTTAAAGAGAATGAAAAGACAAGCCACAGATTGGTAGAAAATATTTGCAAATCACATATCCATATGTAAACTCTCAGACTCAGCAGTAAGAAAACAAACAGATGCCTAAAAATGTGCAAAAGATTTGAACAGACACATTACCAGAGAAGATATATGGAAGGCACACAAGCATATGAAAAAATACTCACATCATTGGCCATTAAGGAAATGCATATTAAAACCATAGTGAGATACTGCTACATGTCTATTTTAACAGCTAAAATAAAACAAAACGGACAGTATTAAATATGCTGGCAAGAGTGCAGAGCAACAGGAGCCCTCATGCATTGCTGGTGGGCATGTACAATGGTTTAGTCACTCTGGAAGACAGTTTGGCAAATGCAAATCAAAACCACAATGAAATATCACCTCACACCTGTTAGAATGCCTGTTATCAAAATCACAAAAGATTACAAGTGTTGGCAAGGATGTGCAGAATGGGAACCCTTGTATATTGTTGGTGGCTATGTAAGTTGGCACAGCCATTATGGAAAACAATATGGAGGTTCCTCAAAAATTAAACATAGAACTACCATATGATCCAGCAATCCCACTCCTGGGTATTTACCCTAGAGAAATAAAAACTCAGGTTCACACAAAAACCTGTCCATGAATGTATACAGCAGCTCTATCCATAATTGCTAAAACTTGGAAATAATCAGAGAACCTGGAGCCAGCTCCAAACCCCTGAGCCTTGAGCCAGGGACTCTCTGCCAAGCAACCCCAGGAAGGAAAGCCATATGAATAGAGGAGAAACCCCCCAAGGATGACTCTGCCAATCAGGAGGAGCCAATGGCCAGAGCAAATCTGTGCGGAGACGCTGGGAGAATCTGTGCTGAGGACGAGATCCCATTAGACCATCTCTCTCTCGCTCGCGCTCTCTCTCTCTCTTCTCTTGCTCTCTCGCTCTCTCTCTCCTCTTTCTTTTGGCTGCGCCGCCTGGCATGCAGGATCTTAGTTCCCCTGAACAGGGATTGAACCTGTGCCCACTGCAGTGGAAGCGCAGAGTCTTAACCACTGGACCACCAGGGAAGTCCTAGACCATCTCCCTCTTAAATGGGGAGTTTATCCTATCTACATGGGATTTATTTATAGTAATTTGTGTTTCCTTTTTTTCTAAATTTTTAGTATTTTCTCCTTTATTTTTTGATCAATTGTTTTTAAATTCCGATTTTTCTTTACTATTTTGGGAGTTATGCACACGTCTTTTCCCATTGCGGGGGTAATACCTTTGAAATTTTACCCTTTATACACAGACTGTTGTTGTTTGTTTTGTTTTGTTTCCAGCATTATTAATATAAAATTGTCATATAAAATTGTATAAAAGTTTAAGGTGTATAACACATAGTGTTAGCTAACACCTCCACCAGATCACATGATTACCATTTCTTTTTTGTGGTGAGAACATTTCATATCTACTCTCTTAGCAAGTTTCAAGTATATAATACAGTATTATTAACAAAATCACCATGCTGATCCCCAGAACTTATTCCTCTTACATAGCTGGAAGTTTGTATCCTTTGACCAACATCTGTCCATTTCCCACACACACACCCCAGCCCCTCGTAACCACAATTCTACTCTCTGTTTCTATGAGTTCATATTTTTTAGATTCCACATATAAGTGGAATCATACAGTATTTCTCTTTCTCTGACTTATTTCACTGAGGATCACATTTCCCTGATGATTAGTGATGTTGAGCATCTTTTCATGTACCAGTTGACCATTTGTATGTCTTCTTTGGGAAAATGTCTATTCAGTTCACCTGCCCATTTTAAAAATCAAATTGTTTTTGCTTGTTTGTTTGTTTTGTTATTAAGTTGTATGAGTTCTTTATATATTTTGGACATTAATCCCTTATCAGAAACATGCTTTGCAAATATTTTCTCCCATTCCATAGGTGGTTGCCTTTTCATTCTGTTGATCGTTTCTTTTGCTGTGCAGAAGAGTTTTAGTTTGATGTAGTCCCACTTATTAATTTTTACTTTTGTTGCTTGTGCTTTAGGTGTCACATCCAAAAAATCATTGCAAAGACAAGTTTCCCTATGTTTTCTAGGAGTTTTACAATTTCAGGTCTTATGCTTGTCTTTAATCCATTTCAAGTTAATTTTTGTGTATCATGTAATGTAAAGGTCCAAATTCATTCTTCAGCATGTGGCTATTCAGTTTTCCCAGCACCACTTATTAAAGAGACTATCCTTTCCCCATTGAGTATTCTTGGCTCTCTTGTCATTTATCAGTTGGCCATATATGTGAGAGTTTACTTCTGGGCTCTTGATTCTTTTCCATTAATTTATGTGTCTATTTTTATGCGAGTGCCATACTATTTTGATCACTACAAAGGTAGTGTAGTTTGAAATCAGGAAGTGTGAGGCCTCCAGCTTTGTTATTCTTTCTCAGGATTGCTTTGGCTATTCAGGGTCTTTTGTGGTTCCATATGAATAGTCATATTTTCCATCAGCGTTTACCAAATAGTTCATTCTTTCTGCTACTGTTTTGAGATGCTCCCTCTGTCATATATTAAATTTCCATTTATATCTGTGTCTGTTTCTGTACTCTATATTCTGATTGACATAATCATCTATACCTGCATTCAGACCATGCTTTTAATTACAATAGCTTTAAAATATCTTTTAACACTTTGTAGAGCAAGGAACTTTGATTCTCAATTAGTTGCACTAAGCTAGTGTCTGAGCATTGCTTAGTGGATTTGTGGGCCTCCACCTTGCAGAGTAAACAAATGTTTATTGAATGGATGGACAGATAGATGTATGGAAGAGGCTTTCAGAAACAATTCTGTTTATAAATTGAAATCTGTGTTACTTTTACTTACTTTTTATTTAGAAATAATTTCAAACTTTCAGAAATGCTGCAAGAATAGGTATATATATAGGTATATAGGTATATATATATATACCCTTAATGGGTATATATATATACCCTTTATCCAGATTCACTCATTTTTAAGATTTTGCTATTTTTGCTTTATCATTCTCTTTCTTCTATATATACTTTTTTATTACTTATTTTCAACTTGAGAATAGGTTGTAGATATTGTGCCCCTTTATCTCTTAATACTTCATTGTGTATTTCCTATGAATAAAGACATTTGCTCATATAACCAAAGTGCAGTTATGAAATCCAGAAAATTTAACAGTGCTAGAATACATTATCTAACACATTTATACAATAAACTTACCTGATTGGTAGTCAATATTCCAGTTGTATCCATCAGTGCTCTATTTTGTAGCATTTCCTCTCTCTGTTTCAGGGTCTAGTCATGGATCTAGTAGTCCTGCTTCTTTGAAACCTGTTTCCTTGAATTTGGAACACTAGCAGATACTAATTTTGATCACCAGATCAAGAGGTTTTTTTCTGGTTTTTTCCTCCGTGTAGCTATTATTTTTCTCCTTGCAGCTAATAAGCAGTGTATAGGGAGATACTCTGAGAGCATGCAAACGTCCTGCTGCTCATCAGCCTGCCGACCACCATACAGCACCTAAATCCATCAGTACTGTGATGGTCTGTGACTCTCCGCACTTTGACATTGGAACCTAGCTGATCAAGTATTAACAATTTACTTTTTTGAAAGGTATAATGTTATCTCTTCTTGGGAATAAGGTAACGGGCATAACATATAATCATTTCTAATCAGATCATGACAGTCCAAAGTAATACATGCAGGTACTGCTAAAATCTTTTATTCTCCATTCTCTTTACAGGCATCAATGGCTATGTTTTTGATAGCTTGCAGCTGTCGGTTTGTTTGCATGAGGTGGCATACTGGTACATTCTAAGTATTGGAGCACAGACTGACTTCCTGTCTGTCTTTTTCTCTGGATATACCTTCAAACACAAAATGGTCTATGAAGACACACTTACCCTATTCCCCTTCTCAGGAGAAACTGTCTTCATGTCAATGGAAAACCCAGGTTAGTTATTTATATTATTCTTTTACTAACAGTGGTGTTTGCTTCACTAGCCATTCACATGTTCTTTTGCCCACCAGCTTACATTTGGGTAGATACTAAATGGTTCAAGTGATTTTGGTAATTACAAGGCATTTTAAAGACAACACCACATCAAGTATTTAAGTTAAAAGTCTTTGTTCTAAAAAGTGCTTTTACTTGCCATCGGCCAAAAGTTTAAGTGTGTTTACTAAACTGTAGCGGTGAATATACATTTATACATGCAGTTAACACACAGGGACTAAACGTGTTTCCGTGTGCCTTGTGGACGTTGCTATTGCTGGGAAGTACATCATTATCTCCTTCTGCACACATAACATCAAACCACTGTGCAGCCTTCTGGACGAATGTGGCTGTCAGCTTCTCGCCCTCTCTCTCTCCATAACTACCGCAAGGCTTTTTGTTTTTTTTAACATCTTTATTGGGGTATAATTGCTTTACAATGGTGTGTTAGTTTCTGCTTTATAACAAAGTGAATCAGTTATACATATACATATGTTCCCATATCTCTTCCCTCTTGCGTCTCCCTCCCTCCCACCCTCCCTATCCCACCCCTCTAGGTGGTCACAGAGCACTGAGCTGATCTCCCTGTGCTATGCGGCTGCTTCCCACTAGCTATCTATTTTACGTTTGGTAGTGTATATATGTCCATGCCACTCTCTCGCTTTGTCACAGCTCACCCTTCCCCCTCCCCATATCCTCAAGTCCATTCTCTAGTAGGTCTGTGTCTTTATTCCTGTCTTACCCCTAGGTTCTTCATGACATTTTTTTTCTTAAATTCCATATATATGTGTTAGCATATGGTATTTGTCTCTCTCTTTCTGACTTCACTCTGTATGACAGACTCTAGGTCTATCCACCTCATTACAAATAGCTCAATTTCGTTTCTTTTTATGGCTGACTAATATTCCATTGTATATATGTGCCACATCTTCTTTATCCATTCATCCGATGATGGACACTTAGGTTGTTTCCATCTCCTGGCTATTGTAAAGAGAGCTGCAATGAACATTTTGGTACATGACTCTTTTAGAATTATGGTTTTCTCAGGGTATATGCCCAGTAGTGGGATTTCTGGGTCGTATGGTAGTTCTATTTGTAGTTTTTTAAGGAACCTCCATACTGTTCTCCATAGTGGCTGTACCGATTCACATTCCCACCAGCAGTGCAAGGGTGTTCCCTTTTCTCCACACCCTCTCCAGCATTTATTGTTTCTAGATTTTTTGATGATGGCCATTCTGACTGGTGTGAGATGATATCTCATTGCTTTTGAGAGCACCAGCCCAGTGTACAGGAGGAACAGAGGCCCGGCCTAAATCTAAGACACACTGTTGCAGCTGAGTAACAAGGGCTCCTTGTCCCTCCCACCCCCATCATCTGCAGAGGGAAGTACATAAAACTACCTACATACTGTAGTTATTCTCTTACACTTACGGCTTTTCTGGAGATAAATTCTCATGGGGAAATTTCTTGGGAATAAAAACCAATCTCAGCATATAAAAATATAGATTCACCTTCATACCCAGAAATTTATCTTACTTCAAGAAATGCAGTCTTGTAAGAAGTGAGTGAAGAACCTGACAAAACTCCAATAACACCTCTGAAAGTATCTTGTTTATTCGTGTTTATGTCTTTGTTATCTGTTTTCCAGCTAAGTTGTAAGGTCTCTAAGGACAGGGACCTTGTTATCTTGCTCATCACTGAATCCCGAATGTTTACAGTGCCTGGCCTATAGTAGACGCTTAATAAACGTTTTTTTTGATGAATGAATGAATTAAATACCTGCAAAAATATTATAAAACAGTATGCATAATATGGTTGTAATTGTCGAACCCAAAGAAAGAAAGTGTGTGTGTGTGTGTGTGTGTGTGTGTGTCTGTGTGTAGTCAGAGAAAGATATTTAAAATATCAATATTTTGAGAAGCTTTTAAACTACTTTGGTGATCACTTAAATTCTAAAGACAAATTAAAACTCTGCTTTATGTGTCTTGAGGGAAAAGTCTGATCCCTTTTATTTGTCCTTTTGTGTCTGGCTTATTTCACTTGGCATAATTTTCACTCAGCCAGAGTCATCCACGTTGTGATATGTGTCAGTGCATCATTCTTTTTTTTTAATTTTATTTATTTATTTTTAAAAATTTATTTATTTTCAGCTGCATTGGGTCTTTCGTTGCTGCATGCGGGCTTTCTCTAGTTGCGGCGAACGGGGACTACTCTTCGTTGCGGTGTGCGGGGTTCTCATTGCGGTGGCTTCTCTTGTTGCAGAGCATGGGCTCCAGGTGCGCGGGCTTCAGTAGTTGTGGCGCACGGGCTTAGTTGCTCCGTGGCATGTGGGGTCTTCCCGGACCAGGGCTCAAACCCGTGTCCCCGGCATTGGCAGGTGGATTCTTAACCACTGCACTGCCAGGGAATTCCCTATCAGTACATCATTCTTGCAGCTCACTTTACACCCTGCTTTAACCGCATATCACCACAAAAAGATGATAATTATGTGATGTGATAAAGGCACATAGCTACCACTATGATGGTAATCCATGTTGCAGTATATAAATGTATCAAATCAATACACTGTAAAGGTTAAACTTACGCAGTGGTATCTATCAATTATATCTCAATAAAAAAAGAAACTAGTGAGCAGGTTGGTCACCTGTTTCTGTAAATAACGTTTTGCTGGAACATATACGCAAAAGATATACAATTAATTGTTGTATATTGACCTTGTATCTTGCAGCCTTGCTAAATTCACTGTAAGACCTGGCAATTATTTTATAGAGTCCCATAAGATTTTCTTGTACACAATCAAATTGTTGCAAATATTGACAGTTTCAGCTTTTCCTTTCCAACACTTATGCCTTTTATTTCTTTTTTTCTGTGCCTTAATTTTGAATAAAACTGGTAAGAGCAGGGAAAAACCCCACATATCAGAAGTTTTGATGAGTCATTTTTGTTATCAATTATATTAAAATATTAGAAATTTTTTTAATATCCATTGTGACTTCTTTTATTCATAATTATTAAAACTGGTTTACTAAATTCCTAAACATATGGATATTTTCTAGTTTTCTGTTGCTCATTTCATATTTTTACTTCACTGTGGTCATATAACATACTCTACATGATTTGAGTTCTTTGAAGTGTGGTGAGACTTGCTTTATGCCCAGCATATGGTTTACTTTGGCTAATGGCCTGTTGGAACTTAAGATGAATGTGTCTTTGCAGTTGTTAGGTGAACTGTTCCATGTATGTCAAGTTGCTTTATCATTTTGTTAAAATCCTTATAAGTTTACTGATGTTTTGTCTGCTTCTTACAGTTACTGAGAGAACTATGCTAAGAGCTCTACCTGTAATTGTTGGGTTTGTTGTTTCAAAATAAGTGAGGCAAAATAAAATCAGGTGCTTACAAATTTAAGATCGTTATGTACTCTTGTTAAATTAACCATGTTATCATTGTGAAATGTCCTTCTTTTTCTGAAGTAGTACTTGTTGCCATAATATCTGCTTTTTCTGAAATTTATGTGCCTCAGTCACCTTTATTTTGGTTAATGTTTGTGTGGTGTATACTTTTTCCATTCTGGTACTTTCAACCTATCTATGCGCTTACATTTATAGTGTATCATCTCCTTAACATTTCTTATAGTGCACGTCTGCTGGTTAATTAATTTTATCAGGTTTTGCTTGTCTAAAAAGTCTTCATTTCTCCTGAAATTGTGAATACTATTTGCACTGTGTACATACCAATGAAAATAGCTCTTGGACAAATTTAGAACAGAATGAAGAAGTATCAGAAACACTGTGGAGCACAAAGATGAGGATGGCCAAATAGAAGAGCGTATCAAAAATTTTACTTGTGTCATTCTGTCCCTCAGTCTGAAGCAGCTTGGTGCCAAAGGGGATCCCCTCTAAGGGATTTCTTCCCATGGGGAAAGGACAACAGGAGAACTGTAACACCTCTTGTCACCAGCAGCCTTCACCACCTGATGGACCTGCTCAGAGTCCAAGCCGCTGCACTCCCCCCAGAGGAGGAGCTGCATCCTCCCCTCAGGGCTTAGGCCTCCCCCAGCACCCACCATCTTCAGGGCTTGAGTTGCTGGTGTGCTTGCAACTCAGAGCCTGAGGACCCCATCATCCCTGGGGCCCATGTTGCTGCTCTACCTTGCCCCTCCAAGCACCAAGACACCACTGCACCCCACCCACCAGGACCTGAGCTGATGTGGCATGCCCTAAGAGAATGTGGACCCCAGCTTCATTGGCGATCTGTGCATGCCTGTGCCTTTGAAACTGGCACCACTACAGCAGATGTGCTCACACTCCAAGCTCAGGAACCATGAACTACACTGTCACTCTGAGCACCTGCACCCCAAACACTGGCACCACCATCAATGCATGTACATCTCTGTCCCAGAACCCAGCACTGCCATCAAGGCCTGTGTGCTCACATGCCAGACACAGCACCAAGAAGAATCCCCTCAGCTAGGACCTCAGTCTGTGGGTGAAAAGATGATCAAGAGGACCCCAGCATCCTTTGCCATCTAGGAGGCCAACAACCCTCACCACTACTTCCATCACAGACACTCACAGCCTTGACCATCAAGGACCCTCCACAGTCTTCACTGACATTGACCTCAACTGACAGAACTGCATGGAGACTATGCTGTTGTGCCCTCCCTGGAACTGGAGCTGCTGAACTGCAGAAGAAAGAAAGAGAGAAAGAGGGAGGGAGGCAGGAAATTATCCAGTCAAGAGGAGGAAAAAAAGGAATGAAGAAAGCCTACAGGATTTATGGAATACCATTAAATTTTTCCAGAGAAGACATACAAGTGACCAACAGGTATATGAAAATGTTCTCAACATCACTAATCATCAGGGAAATGCAAATCAAAACCACAGTGAGATATCAGCTCAGACCTGTCAAAATGGCTATTATCAAAAAAATCACATGATAATAAGTGTTGGCAAAGGTGTGGAGAAGGGGGAATCCTTGGTACTTGCCTGGTGGTCCAGTGGTTAAGACTCCATGCTCCCAATGCAGGGGGCCTGGGTTCAATCCCTGGTCAGGGAACTAGATCCTGCATGCCACAACTAAGATCCCACATGTTGCAACTAAAGATCCTGCATGCCGCAACTAAAGATCCCGCGTGTCACAATGAAGATCCTGTGTGCCGCAACTAAGACCCAGCACAGCCAAATACATAAATGAATATTTTTTAAAAAAGAAAGAAAGAGAGAAAAGGGCATCCTTGTGCATTGTTGGTGGGAATATAAATTGGTGCAGCCATTATGGAGAACAGTATGGAGGTTCCTCAAAAAATTAAAAATAGAACTACCATATGATCCAGCAATCCCACTTCTGGTATACATACAAGGGAAATGAAATCAGGATCTTGAAGAGATATCTGCACTCCCATGTTTATTGCAACATTATTCACAATAGCCAAAACATGGAAACAACCTAAGTGTCCATTGATGAATGAATGGAAGAGTAGAAAGACCCTGAGCTCACCTGCTCTCACAGGCACACCAAATCACAACTATTTTCAGAACAACCATCAGTGGAAAAGACTGGAACCTACCAGAAAAGATTGTCTACAACTAAAGATATAAAGAAGGAACCACAATAAATGGGTAGGAGGGGCATCATCATGATATAGTCAAATCCCATACCCCTGGGTGGACAATTCACAAACGGGAGGATAAGTACCATTGCAGAGGTTCTCCCCAATGAGAGAGGGGTCTGACCCTATGTTGGGCTCCATAGCCTGTGGGTCATATACTGGGAAAACGAGCCCCCAGAGCATTTGGCTTTGAAGACCAGCAGGGCTCACTCTTGAGAGTCCCAGAGAGCTGTGGAAAGTAGAAACTGTACTCTTAAAGGGCGCACACAAACTCTCACATGCTCTGGGATCCAGGGCAGAAGCAGTAATAGGAGCCTGGGTCAGAGCTACCTGCTGATCTGGAGAGTCTCCCAGAGAGGTAGGAGGCAACTGCAGCTCACCCTGGGGACACAGACACTGGTGGCAGCCATTTGGGGAGCTGATTCTACCAGGAGGACACTGGTGCTGGTAAGCACCATTGTGAAATCCTCCCTCTAGCTTATAAGCCTCAGGACCCATCCCTGCCTGTAGGCAAAAGTGCTGAGACACCTCATGCCAAGCAACTAACTGGGCATGGGCACAGCCCCACCCACCAACAGACAGGCTGCCTTAAGACCCCCTGAGCCCACAGCTGCCCCTGGACATGGCCCTGTCCACCAGAGGGCACGGGAGCTGCCCCACAAACCAGTGTGCAGGCACCAGACCCGGGACCCCCAGCGACCTCCAGCCAGAGACCCTGGGACCCAGCTTCACCCACCAGTGGGCAGGCACCAGCCCCAGAATCCCCTGGACTCTGGCCCTGTCCTCCAGTGAGCCTGCTCTAGCCTTGGGACCAGCTTCACCCACCAACAGGTGTCACTCTTTGTCACTATTTGCTATCACTATTTGCAGATGACACGACACTATACGTAGAAAATCCTAAAGACACCACCAAAAAACTACTAGAGCTCATCAATTAATTCAGTAAAGTTGTAGGGTCCAAAAATAATATACAGAAAATCTGTTGCATTTCTATACACTAACAACAAACTATCAGAAAGAGAAATTAAGGAAACAATCCCATTTACAATCACATAATAAAGAATAAAATACCTAGGAATAAACCTGCTTAAGGAGGCAAAAGACCTGTACTCAGAAATCTATAAGATGCTGATGAAAGAAATCAAAGGTGACACAAACAGATGGAAAGATATACCATGTTCTTGGATTAGAAGAATCAATATTGTCAAAATGACTATACTACCCAAGGCAATCTACAGATCCAATGCAATCCCTATCAAATTACCAATAGCATTTTTCACAGAACTAGAACAAAAAATTTTTAAATTTATATGTAAACACAAAAGATAATGAATAGCCAAAACAAAAAACAGAAATATAGATCAATGGAACACGATAGAGAGCGCAGAAATAAACCCACACACTTCTGGTCAATCTACAACGAAGGGTGCAAGAATATACAGTGGAGAAAAGACCGTCCCTTCAATGAGTAGAGCTGGGAAAACTGGACAGATACATGTAAGAGAATGATATTAGAAATTCTCTAAGACCATATACGAAAATAAACTCAAAATAAATTAAAGACCTAAATGTGAGACCAGATACGATAAAACTCCTAGAAAAAAAACATAGATGAGACACTCTATGACATAAATAGTAGCACTATTTTTTTGGATCTGTCTCTTAAAGGAGATAAAAGCAAAAATAAACAAATGGGACCTAATTAAACTTAAAGCTTTTGCACAGCAAAGGAAACCATCGACAAAACAAAAACAAAAAGACCACCTACTGGGACTTCCCTGGTGGTCCAGTGGTTAAGAATCCGCCTTCCAATGCAGGGGATGTGGGTTCGATCCCTGGTCAGGGAACTAAGATCCCACATGCCACGGGGCAACTAAGCCCATGTGCGCTCTAGAGCCCATGCGCCACAACTAGAGAGAAGCCCGCCTGCCACAACAAAAGATCCCACATGCTGAAACTAAGACCCAATGCAGCCAAATAAATAAATATTTTTTTAAAAAGACAACTTACTGAATGGGAGAAAATATTTGCAAATGATATGACCAACAAGGGGTTAATATCCAAAATATGTAAACAGCTCACACAACTCAACATCAAAAAAACAAACAACCCAATTTAAAGAATGGTCAGAAAGCCTGAATAGACATTTTTCCAAGGAAGACTTACAGATGGCTGAGAGGCACATGAAAAGGTGCTCACCATCATTAATCATCAGAGGAATGCAAATCAAAACCACAATAAGATATCACCTCACACTTGTCAGAACGGCCATCATCAAAAAGACAAGAAATAGCAAATGTTGGCAAGGAAGTGGAAAAATGAAAGGCTAACACAATATTGGTGGGAATGCAAATTGGTGCAGCCACCATGGAAAATAGTATGCAGAGTTCTCAAAGAACTAAAAATAGAACTACTGTATGACCCAGCAATTCCACTCCTGGGTATATATCCAAAAAAAAAAAAAGAAAACTCTAATTGAAAAAAAAGATGGGTACCCCAATGTTCATAACAGCATTATTTACAATTGCCAACCTAAGTGTCCATCAACAGATGGATATATATATATATATATACACACACATACATACATATACACAATGGAATATATATATATATGTATATATATATATATATATATATATATATATATATATATACACACACAATGGAATACTACTCAGTCATTGAAAAATGAAGTTTTGCCCTTTGCAGCAACATGGATGGACTTGGAGGGTATTATGCTAAGTGAAATATGTGAGACAGAGAAAGACAAATACTGTATGATATCACTTATATGTGGAATCTAAAAAATATGACAAACTAGTGAAGATAACAAAAAAGCAGCGGACTCACAGATATAGAGAACAAACTAGTGGTTACCAGTGGAGAGAGGGAAGGGGGGAGGGGCACGATAGGGAAAGGGGATTAAGAGGTACAAACTACGATGTATAAAATAAATAAGCTACAAGGATATATACTGTGACAGAGGGAATATAGCCAATATTTTGTAATAATGATAAATGGAGGGCATTATGCTAAGTGAAATAAGCCAGACCAAGACAAATATTGTATGGAATCACTACTATGGGAAATCTTTTTGAAAAAAAGAAAAAGTAGAACTCACAGAAACAGATAGCAGAATGGTGATTATATCATGTTTTGTAATCTTTTTTTCCCCTCACTTAATAATGTATTTGATGTTTTTCTATATCACTAAATATAGATGAACATCATCATTTTAAAAAATTGGTTAATATTCCATGCTAGGGATATTGCACTATCATTAAAGAGCTCTTGCCTAATGAAGCCTGAGGTGTGCTCCTACCCACTTGTGATCAGCTGGGCTCTGTCTCTCTAGGTTATTTTGATAGGAACTAGCTCCAGGATTGAATATCAGCCTAAAAAATTAATTAGTTCATTGAAAGCCCCAGTTATATCACTGAGGTTGGAGGCAGGTCCGTATAGTTGTAGTGCTGACCAAATCTCAAACTTGGCCAGGCGTCTTATGCCTGTTGTTTCAGAAGTTGGAGTGGGAGATTGGCAGCTGAGGTGTCTCCAAGGGAAATATAAGTTAATTTTCTTTGCATCTGTGGTTATATCTCCTTCCTTATTTCAAATTTTATATGTGTGGAATTTCTTATTTTTATTTGGTTATTTATTTTATTGAGTTTTAATCAGAATCAACTCTTCTTTAAGCTCTTGGATTGAAATTTATTAATTAATTACTATAATGTTTTAATTTATTTTTATTCACACATGTAATATAAAAATATGTTCTCATTAAAAATTCAACCAGTACAGATATAACTAAAGTTCCTCTTAATCACTATTCCCAATCCCAGGCCCTTCTCAGAGTATGGCGGATGTCATTCTAGACCTGTTTATGGAGTTTCATTTCCCCTTTTCTCACCCAATTACTGTCTTCCTCAGGAAAAGGAAGTATTAGATTTATCTAAGTTATAACAGTGGAATTTTTAAAGTGAAAAACCTTATTTAAATTACTCATTTCAGCTCCAGTCCTGGTCTACTCTGACCCAACATGGTTTTATACCATCAAAAATATGCTTTAAATATCATGAAATTGGGTTTTTGTATCCCATGTCTTCGTATTTTTTAATATACTCCTTTATTTTGGTAGAAGACATTCTCTAATCACTTCCTGAAAATGGCTGAATTAGAGGTAGATATTCTGAATCCTTGTATATTAGAAAATCTCTTTATTCTCATTTCCCATTCGAGTGATTATCTGGCTGCACATAGATTGCAGTGTGCATTAATTCCAGAATGTTTGACCACAGGAACCTTTTCCATGGGCATCCCATTGTCTCATAGGGCTCTGTGGAAATATACCTTGAGAAAAGTTTTCTCTTTGAGGAAAAGCTGTATTCAGTTAAGATTTTGCTTGCAAATATTGTGACTTGATGAGACTGTTCAGGTACCTGATGGATAGCTTAGTAAAGGTGTATTTGTTTTCATTTATGTTTATGCATATACTTTACCACCATGAAATTCTTTTACTCAGATAATCCTGTTCATAGTAGAAATTAATATTGCTAGAACTGTGGTGGGATTTTATGTTATTTGTATCCTAAACCTAAGTCCTGCTCCCTTGTCACCAAAGAGTTCTGTGTGACTAGTAAGACTCTCCACTATTGTGTATAATTACACTTCTCCATTTTTATCCATATATATATATATATATATATATATATTCATTTTAAATCACAGCCCTTTCTTGTGGTCACAAACAGATATACCACAACAGCAGCAATGCAAAACCACTTTTACTACCATTGTTGTACTACTGTTCCATGTGTCAGGGACTTAACCTAACAACCTGCAATATAATGGTACTGAGTAGTATTTTTTCATTTATCTGGGAATAGAAGAGAACCTCTAACACAGATCTTGCTTGGGACCTGGGTTATGAGTAACCAGAGTCTTATTCTTCCTCATCTCCAGGTCTGTGGGTTCTGGGGTGCCACAACTCAGACTTTCGGAACAGAGGCATGACAGCCTTACTGAAGGTTTATAGTTGTGACAGGAACACTGGTGATTATTATGAGGACACATATGAAGATATTCCAACCTTCTTGCTGAATGAAAACAATGTCATTGAACCCAGAAGCTTCTCCCAGAATTCAAGGCACCCTAGCACTAGGCAAATGCAATTCAAAGCCACCACAACTCCAGAAAATGATGTAGAGAAGACTGACCCTCAGTCTGGAGAGAGGATGCAGCTGCTTAAAGAACAAAGTGTCCCCTCTAGTGATTTGTTGGTGCTCTTGGGACAGAATCCTACTCCACATGGATTATCCTTATCTGATCTCCAAGAAGCCAGAAATAAGGCTAATGATCATTTACCTAGAGCAATAGAAAGAAACAATCGCCCGTCTGAAGTGGTACATCTCACACCAGAGCTCCACCACAGTGGGAAAAGAGTATCTACGCCTGAGCCAGAGCTGCTGTTAAGATTGAATGAGAATTTGGGGACAACTATAACAGTAGAGTTGAAGAAACTTGACTTTAAAATTTCTAGTTCATCGAACAACCTAATGACTCCACCAACAATTCCATCAGACAAGTTGTCAGCAGGTACTGAAAAGACAGGTTCCTTAGGACCCCCAAATATGCCAGCTAATTTTAGTAGTCAATTAGGTGCCATTGTATTTGGCAAAAATTCATCTCACTTTATTGGGTCTGGTGTACCTTTGGGCTTGAGTAAAGAAGATAATGATTCCAAGTCATTAGAAGCAGTTTTAACAAATAGTCAAGAAAGTTCACTGGGAGAAAATGTATTATCAGTGGAGAGTGATAGGTTATTTAAAGAGGAAAGAGTTCGTGGACCTGCTTCATTGACCAAAGATGATGCTTTATTTCAAGTTAATGTCTCTTTAGTAAAGACAAACAAGGCACCAGTTAACTCAACAACTAATACAAAGACTCACATTGATGACCCAGCATTATTAATTGAGAATAGTACATCAGCTTGGCAAGATATTATGTTAGAAAGTAATACTGAGTTTCAAGAAGTAACTTCCTTAATTCATGATGAAATGTTTATGGACAAAAATACTACAGCTTTGGGACTAAATCATGTGTCAAATAAAACTACTTCGTCAAAAAATATGGAAATGGTCCACCAAAACAAAGAAGGCTCTGTGCCACTAGATGCGGAATATCCAGATACATCGTTCTTCAAGACTCTGTTCTTGCCAGATTCAACAGATTGGATAAAAAGGACCCATGGCAAGAACTCCCTAAGTTCTGGGCAAAGGCCCAGTCCAAAGCAATTAACATCATCGGGATCAGAAAAACCTGTGAAAGATCAGAATTTCTTGTCAGAGAAGAATAAGGTGTTAGTAGGAGAGGATGAATTTAGCAAGGGCACAGGTCTTAAAGCGATGATTTTTCCAAATAGCAAGAACGTATTTCTTACTAACTTGGCTAATGTCCAAGAAAATGATACACAGAATCAAGAAAAAAAGTCTCAGGAAGAGATAGAAAGGAAAGAAAAATCAATCCAAGAGAATGTAGTTTTGCCTCAGGTGTATACAGTGACTGGAACTAAGAATTTTCTGAAGAACCTTTTTTCACTAAGCACTAAGCAAAATGTAGAAGGTTTAGATGAGGAGACATATTCTCCAGTACTTCAAGACACCAGGTCATTGAATGGCTCAGCAAAAAGAGCAGGGATTCACATGGCCCATTTCTCAAAAATAACGGAGGAAGCAAACTTGGAAGACTTGGGAAATCAAACAAAGAAAATGCTAGATAAATATCCAAGCACCACAAAGATGTCTCCTATTCCAAGTCAGCAGAAGGCTATACCTCAACGTGATAAGCGGGATTTGAAGCAATTCAGACTCCCACTGGAAGAAATAAAGTTTGAAAGGGGGGTAATTTTGAATGACACCTCAACTCAGTGGTCCAAAAACATGAAATATTTGACCCAGGGCACCGTCACACAGATAGAGTACAACAGGAAGGAGAAAAGGGCCATTATTCAGTCATTCTTATCAGATTGTTCTGTGAGGAGTCATGACATTCAAACAAATGGCTCTGCATTACCCATTGCACAGGTATCAGTATTCCCATCAATTAGACCTACAGATGTGACCAAGATTCCATCCCAAGACAACTCTTCTCATCCTCCAGCATCCGCCTGTAGTTATAGCTTTGTGGAAAGGAGTTCTGGGGTCCAAGAAAGCAGTCATTTCTTACAAGGAGCCAAGAGAAATAACCTTTCTTTAGCCTTCCTAACCTTGGAAGTGATTGGAGGTCAAAGAAATATCAGCGCCCTAGGGAAACGGGCCACAAACTTACTCATGTACAAGAAACTTGAGAACACTGTTCTCTTGAAACCAGAATTGCCTGAAGCATCTGGCAAAGTTGTTCATCAGGAAGACTTTTTCCATACAAAAACTAGCAATGGTTCTCCTGCCCACCTGGATCTCAGGGAAGAGATATTCCTTCAGAAAACACAGGGACTTGTTAAATTGAATAAAGTAAATAGACCTGGAAAAGTGCCCTTTCTGAAATGGGCAACAGAAAGCTCTGAAAATACTCCCCCCAAGCTGCTGGGTCCCCTTGCTTGGGATAACCAATATGCTACCCTGATACCAAGAGAAGAGAAATCCCTAGAGAAGTCACAAAAACACAGAGCTTTTAAGACAAAAGACATCATTTTGCCCCTGGACCCTTGTGAAAACAATCATTCAATAGCAGCAATAAATGAAGTACAAGATAAGACCCAAAGAGAAGCCACCTGGGTAAAGCAAGGAGGGACTGGAAGGTTGTGGTCTCAAAATCCACCAGTCTTGAAACGCCATCAAAGGGAAATAACCCTTACTACTTTTCAGCCAGAGGAAGACAAAATTGACTATGATGATACTTTCTCACTTGATACGAAGAGAGAAGATTTTGACATTTATGATGAGGGTGAAAATCAGGACCCCCGCAGCTTTCAAAAGAGAACGCGACACTATTTTATTGCTGCAGTGGAGCGGCTCTGGGATTATGGGATGAATAGATCCCCCCATGCACTAAGAAACAGGTATGGGTACATTGATTATTCCTTTGTCCTACTGTTGTGACCTTTGACTTTACCAGGTGCTGAAACAATAGGAAAGGCACAACCAGCAGTGAGACTCCAAAGATTGAGGAAACTGAGAACCAGATGGCAAAGTCTAGATGAAGCTGAGGAGCAAATGGGAGATTAGATGATGACACTAACAATGAGAGTTACGGGATGGTAAACCCAGATGGCATGAAACTCACTCTGGTGGGATGGTGAAGAAGAGGCATCTACAAAAGGGTAGGGGGGTCAAAAGCAGCCATGGGGAGCAGGAAGAAAGTCAGCCTCACCTATCAGCCCTATGAGCTGCAGGGTAAGGTTTAGTCTCCTGAGAGCCCTGATAGAGGCAGGAGGAAGCAGTGAAGTGTGTGGTAAAGAGATTGAGGATGCAGGGAAAGTTGTTTTCCATAGTACTGGGGATCCAGAGGACAAAGTGGGAGGATTTGATTGTTAGGGGAGCAGAGGGAGGTTGGGCAGGGGAAAGAAAGCACAGAGACATTTGGAAGATAAACATAAGGAGAGTCAATCAGTCAACCAATATTTATTGAGCACCTATTATATGCCAGACACTTGCATAGACACTGGAGTTCAGCAAAGTAGGAGCCTACATTCTACTTGGGAGAGCAAGGGACAATAAATTAGTAGAAAACTAAATAGGGGAATCTTGGTGCCGTTCAAAAGGTAGACTTGAATAATATGGTAGAGTGACGGGGGTGTTACTTTAGCTGTAACGGTCAGAGAAATTCTCTTTGTGGAGTTGAGACCTAAATGATGACAAGAGGTCAGCTAACAGAGGTCTGAGAGAAGACATTTCCAGCAGAGGGAACAGGAAATGCAAAGGCCCTGAGAATGAAACAAGTTTAGCATGTTTGAGGAACAAAAAAGGACCAACATGAATGTAGTACAGTAAGGAAGTGTGTGCAGGGGTAGGGAGATGAGTTGGCAGAGATGAGCAGTGGTCAGATAATATAGGACCTAGAGGAAGGGTAGATGCTATCCCTCTTCATTAGTCATTGTCACTTCCCAGCCTTGCTTTCTACCTCAAATGAGCCCTTATTGCTGCACAGCAACCGTAGAATATTTCCTGCTCTCCTGGACCTCTATCTTACATTTTCTGCTTTTTCCCTAAGTCTCCAACACGTTTTGCCCATTCTCCAGCACCCCTTCTCACTCCTAGCTGATGCTTTGCACTGAACTCCACAGACTTCCAACACCACATTTACTGACATCTGTACCAATATACTGTCCAGTTTTGCACTCGATCCCATTCTTTCTCCCTTCATAAAAAACGTTGCTTCAGCAAGTCCCTTGTTCTCTCTTACATCATCAGTTTCTCACTCTCCACCGGATTAGTCTCACCAGCATCGATCAAGCTATTGATTAGAACAGGGTAGTGGTGGTGAAAATCAAAAGGAATGTAAGGATGTTGATTATAATTTAAAGATAAGCAGAGAGGGCTTGCTGTTAGATTGAGTATGGAGAGGAATGGTGAGAGAAGACTCAAAGATTTTCGGGTTTTGTCCTGAGCAACTAGGTGGATGATAGTGACATTTAATGAGATGTGGAAGGCTTGAAGCAGAACAGATTTATTTGAGGAAACACTCAAGGGTCTGTTTTGTACATATTTAACTTGAGATGCCTATTAGAGATCCAAGTTGAGTTTTTAAAAAATTTCTTTTAATTTTTTTTGGCTGCATTGGGTCTTAGTTGCGGCACGCAGGATCTTCATTGAGGCATGCAGGATCTTTTCATTACAGCGCACGGGCTCTTCGTTGTGGCGTGCGGGCTTCTCTCTAGTTGTGGCATGCTGGCTCCAGGGCACGTGGGCTCTGTAGTTTGTGGCACATGGGGTCTCTAGTTGAGGCTTGCGAGCTCAGTAGTTGTGGCACATGGGCTTAGTTGCCCCGTGGCATGTGGGATCTTAGTTCCCCGACCAGGGATCGAACCCACGTCCCCTGCAGTGGAAGGTGGATTCTTTACCACTGGACCACCAGGGAAGTCCCCAAGTTGAGATGTTGAGTAGGCAGTTAGATATATGAGTCTGGAATCCAAGGAAGAGGTCTGTGCTAAAGATATAAATTTAGGAGTTATTAGCTTATTAATAGCATTCAAATAAGACTTGATGGGATGATAAGGGAGTAAAAGTAGATGTAAACCGTGCCCACTTTACGCTAGGTCCCCAAAGGGCTACATCCTCAAAGTAATGGTAAACCAGTTAACTTGCACTTCATTGACTTACAGCCCAGTTTTTTGTCATCTGTGTTGTCCATGAAATCTCTATTCTTGATCAAAATTTAAGCATGTCTTGGATTGGCAGTGCCTGCAGACATCTGGCTGAAGAATACATAAAACCTCTCTAGTATAAGAAACCAACATTCTAGGCCTCAAGTTATTTTCACAAATATTCCAGATACAACTTCTAGCACACAAAGATACTGGGTATGAAATAAAACAAGAAAAATAAGCAAGAAACCACAACTAAGGAGTCCACATGCCGCAACTAAGGAGCCGGCGAACTGCAACTAAGACCCAGTGCAACCAAATAAATAAATAAATATTTTTTAAAAATCTAAGTACTCAGTTAAGTAGAAAGGAAACTTTAAAGCAAGAGGTTTGTAGAGATAAGGAGGAAATGTTATAATAATAAAACAGTCAATTCAATAGGCAGCCATACATTCCTAAATTACTATGAACCTAATAATATAGTTTTAAAATACATAAAGCAAAACTTGACAGACTTAAATAGAGAAATAGATAAATTCTCAATCATTATCATCACTTCTATTCAATACTGTACTGAACACTCAAGCAGTAAACACATATAAAAGGTATAAAGGTTGAAAAGAAAGAAATAAAACTGTCCTTGAGTACGGATGATATGATTTTATACATATAAAAAATGTTTACAAATAAGTGATTAGAATTAACTAGGAAGGTTAGCAGGTTTGTAGAATTGAAAATCAATATACAAAATCTATTATATATCGATATAGTAGCAGCAGACAGGTAGAAAATGAAATTAAAAGAACATGTCATTTACAATGGAATGAAATAGTAACAAGTACGTAGAAATAAGTATGACAAAAATTTTTCAAGACCTCTATGGAAAAACCTATGGAAATTTATTGGGAAACTTTAAAGAAGACCTAAGTAGATGCCAAGATATACCATGTACATGTACTGGAAAATACGATATTATGAAAATGTAAACTATCCCCAAACCGATCTATAGATTCGGCACAACCTATGTGAAAATCTCAACAAGTATTTTCTCTTGCAGAACTCAACAATCCTGATTTTAAAGTTACTAAGAAAATGCAAAGCACCAAGAATAGCCAAGACCCTCTTGAGGAAAAGGAACAAGATAGGAGGAACTGCTGTATAACATATTGAGACTTATTTTAAAGCTATAGTAATGTGATAATTGGCTTAGGAGTAAACAAATAGGTCAGTGAAAGAGAACAGAAAATCCAAAACTAGAGTCACACATTTATAGGCATTTGATTTATGGAAAAGGTGTCACAGAAGAGCAGTTTTCAATAAATGTGCTGAAATTTTTTGATATCCATATGGAAATACATTAAACTGGATCCCTAACTCGCACTATACACAAAAATCCACTAACAGTGGGTTACAAGTCTAAACATAAATATAAAACCTTAAATCTCTTAGAAAGAAAAAAAGTAAAAGAATATCTTAATAACTTCAGGGTAGGAAAAGAAAGAGAATTGATATCAAGATACAAAAAGCACTAACCATAAAGAATTTTTAAATAAATTTCACTACATTAAAATTATGACTTTATGCTCATCCAAAGGTAACAAAAAGAGAATGAAAAAATAGCCACAGAAGGGAAGATGTTTGCAGCACAAAAGGCCAACGAAGACTTATATCAAGAATATATAGAGTACTCCTTTGAATTAATAAGAAAAAAAGGCTGACTATCCAATAGAAAAATTGGTACAAAAAAGAAGAAAACAAACTTGGATAGGCAATTCCACAAGAGGAAATCCAAATGGCTACTACCTATAAGAAATTAACCTAATTATTAATCAGGGAAATGCAAAATAAAACCACAGAGACACTGCTATGCAACCACTAGAATGGCCAAAAATGTAAAAACACAGTCAATGTCAAGTGTCTGTGAAGATTTGGAGCAAATGGAACTCTCATACATTGCTGATGAAAATGGAAAATGGTGCAGTTCCACTACTAGATATGTGCCCAGCAGAAATTCATACGAAGGTTCATAGCAGGACTATGTATAAGCACCAAAAATTACTCAAATGCACATGATTGCGTTATATTCACACAGTGGAATACTATACAGCAATAGGAATGAACAAACTATAGCTACACACAACAACATAGACGAATCACAACCATAATGCTGAGTAAAAAATATCACAAAAGAATGTATGCAGTATGGTTCCATTTGCATACTTCAAAAATAGGCAAAACTAAGCTATATTCTTTAGGTATGTATACATAAGTGGTACAGTTATGAACAAAATCAAATAAATAGTTATAAACATCAGAATGGGGGTTACACTTAGTGGGAAGGGAGAGGATGTGATTGAAAAGGCAGATAACAGTGAGTCTTCTGGGCTGCTGGCAAAGTTCTTGATCTTAGTGGTGGTTGCATTTTTTGTATCAAAAGCATTTATGTTTTATGCACTTTATTGTATAGTTTTAGTTCACAGTTTTTACAGAATTTTTAAAAAGCAAAGAAAAGTGGTCCAAGGACTGAACACTGAGGCTCTCATATTTAGAGTATGTTTATAAACCCTACATCCATTCAACGTTCAACACCTACTATTTGAGCACCTACTATGTGGCAGGCACTTGTTCCAGCTGCTGGGAGTACAACAGTGGACAAAACAGACAAATCCCCCTGCTTTCATGGATCTTATATACTAGAGAAGCCTGGAAAGAGTATGTCAAGGAGGATGGAGTGGTTAACTATGCAAAATGTTGCTTAGATGTTGAGTAAGATGAGGACAGAAAATTGACTATTGGCTTTGATAAGCCACTTGCATGATTTTGTTACCACCTAAATATAGATGATCTTCATCTAGACCTCTTTTGTGAACTGCCAGTCTCCATGTATTTCCCAATATAATTCCCATAGATACCCCATGTGTCCAAAACTGTATACAGCAACCTACCCTTCTAGGGTTCTCCATCTCAGTGAACTGCATCACCATCCATCCATTTGCCCAAATCAGAAACCGGGAGGTTATATCTAATCCCTCTTTCTCCCTCCCTTCTCCATTACATTTCCAATTCATCATCAGTTCTACCAAATGCATCTCAAATACAGGGAACACAACAATGTGAGGCATTTCTACCCACCTGGTCCATGAGGATATTGCTTTTCCTCTGCTTTTTTCTCCAGAGCTGAGAATGGAGGTGTCCCTCAGTTCAAAAAGGTGGTATTTGAGGAATATGCTGATGGCTCCTTTACTCAGCCCTTATACCGCGGAGAACTAAATGAACATTTGGGACTCTTGGGACCATATATAAGAGCAGAAGTTGAAGACAACATCATGGTAAGTTGAGGACAATGAAATTACAAGAAAATTAATCCCATGTGTGTATTTTAGATTTCTGATTCTAAAAATAATGGCCATAAAAAAGAATGAAATAATGCCATTTGTAGCAACATGGATGGATCTAGACATTGTCATACTGAGTGAAGTCAGACAGAGAAAGAGAAATATCATAAGATGTTGCTTATATATGGAATCTTTAAAAAGGGTACAAATGAATTTATTTACAAAACAAATAGAGTCACAGTTGGAGAAAACAAAACTTATGGTTACCAAGGGGGAAGCGGGGAGGGAGGGATACATTGGGAGATCAGGATTGACATATACACACTACTATATATAAAATAGATAACTAGTAAGAACCTGCTGTATAGCACGGGGAACTCCACTCAATACTCTGTAATGACCTATATGGGAAAAGAATCTAAAAAAGAGTGGATAGGGCTTCCCTGGTGGCGCAGTGGTTGAGAGTCCGCCTGCCGATGAAGGGGACGCGGGTTCGTGCCCCGGTCCGGGAGGATCCCACGTGCCGCGGAGCGGCTGGGCCCGTGAGCCATGGCCACTGAGCCTGCGCGTCTGGAGCCTGTACTCCGCAACGGGAGAGGCCACAACAGTGAGAGGCCCGCGTACAGAAAAAAAAAAAAAAAAAGAGTGGATACATGTATATGTATAACTGATTCACTTTGCTGTACACCTGAAACGAACACAACATTGTAAATCAACTATACTCCAATAATTTTTTTAAATAAAAATAATGTATTCTCACTTTTGAAAAAGTTTAAAGTATAGAAAATAAGGAAGTTGAAAAATAATACCATAATTATCATTTTGCTGTATGTTCTTATGTTTTTCCTATGTATTCTCTTTATGTATTCAAAATTACACAATGGATCATCCTTCTTTTTTAAATAAATACGTCATAAATATTTCTTATGTCATTAAAAACACTTCCTACATATTTTTTTTTTTTAATTTTTTTTTGCGGTACACGGGCCTCTCACTGTTATGGCCTCTCCCGATGCGGAGTACAGGCTCCGGACGCGCAGGCTCAGCGGCCGTGGCTCATGGGACCAGCCGCTCCGCGGCATGTGGGATCTTCCCGGAACGGGGCACGAACCCGTGTCCCCTGCATCGGCAGGCAGACTCTCAACCACTGCGCCACCAGGGAAGCCCCCTACATATATATATTTTTAACGTCTTTATTGGAGTATAATTGCTTTACAATGGTGTGTTTCTGCTTTACAACAAAATGAATCAGTTATATATATACATATGTTCCCATATCTCTTCCCTCTTGCATCTCCCTCCCTCCCACCCTCCCTATGCCACCCCTCCAGGCGGTCACAAAGCACCGAGCTGATGTCCCTGTGCTATGCGGCTGCTTCCCACTAGCTATCTACCTTACGTTTGGTAGTGTATATATGTCCATGCCACTCTCTCACTTTGTCACAGCTTACCCTTCCCCCTCCCCATATCCTCAAGTCCATTCTTTAGTAGGTCTGTGTCTTTATTCCTGTCTTACCCCTAGGTTCTTCGTGACATTTTTTTCTTAAATTCCATATATATGTGTTAGCATATGGTATTTGTCTCTCTCTTTCTGACTTACTTCACTCTGTATGACAGACTCTAGGTCTATCCACCTCATTACAAATAGCTCAATTTCGTTTCTTTTTATGGCTGACTAATATTCCATTGTATATATGTGCCACATCTTCTTTATCCATTCATCCGATGATGGACACTTAGGTTGTTTCCATCTCCTGGCTATTGTAAAGAGAGCTGCAATGAACATTTTGGTACATGACTCTTTTAGAATTATGGTTTTCTCAGGGTATATGCCCAGTAGTGGGATTGCTGGGTCATATGGTAGTTCTATTTGTAGTTTTTTAAGGAACCTCCATACTGTTCTCCACAGTGGCTGTATCAATTTACATTCCCGCCAACAGTGCAAGAGGGTTCTCTTTTCTCCACATCCTCTCTAGCATTTACTGTTTGTAGATTTTTTGATGATGGCCATTCTGACTGGTGTGAGATGATATCTCATTGTAGTTTTGATTTGCATTTCTCTAATGATTAGTGATGTTGAGCATTCTTTCATGTGTTTGTTGGCAGTCTGTATATCTTCTTCGGAGAAATGTCTATTTAGGTCTTCTGCCCATTTTTGGATTGGATTGTTTGTTTTTTTGCTATTAAGCTGCATGATCTGCTTATAAATTTTGGAGATTAATCCTTTGTCAGTTGCTTCATTTGCAAATATTTTCTCCCATTCTGAGGGTTGTCTTTGGGTCTTGTTTATGGTTTCCTTTGCTGTGCAAAAGCTTTGAAGTTTCATTAGGTTCCCATTTGTTTATTTTTGTTTTTATTTCCATTTCTCTAGGAGGTGGGTCAGAAAGGATCTTGCTGTGATTTATGTCATAGAGTATTCTGCCTATATTTTCCTCTAAGAGTTTGATAGTTTCTGGCCTTACATTTAGGTCTTTAATCCATTTTGAGCTTATTTTTGTGTATGCTGTTAGGGAGTGATCTAGTCTCATACTTTTACATGTACCTGTCCAGTTTTCCCAGCACCACTTATTGAAGAGGCTGTCCTTTCCCCACTATATATTCCTGCCTCCTTTATCAAAGATAAGGTGACCATATGTGCGTGGGTTTATCTCTGGGCTTCCTATCCTGTTCCATTGATCTATCTTTCTGTTTTTGTGCCAGTACCATACTGTCTTGATTCCTGTAGCTTTGTAGTATAGTCTGAAGTCCGGGAGCCTGATTCCTCCAGCTCCGTTTTTCGTTCTCAAGATTCCCTTGGCTATTTGGGGTCTTTTGTGTTTCCATACAAATTCTGAAATTTTTTGTTCTAGTTCTGTGAAAAATGCCATTGGTAGTTTGATAGGGATTGCATTGAATCTGTAGATTGCTTTGGGTAGTAGAGTCATTTTCACAATGTTGATTCTTCCAATCCAAGAACATGGTATATCTCTCCATCTATTTGTATCATCTTTAATTTCTTTCATCAGTGTCTTATAATTTTCTGCATACAGGTCTTTTGTCTCCTTAGGTAGGTTTATTCCTAGATATTTTATTCTTTTTGTTGCAGTGGTAAATGGGAGTATTTTCTTGATTTCACTTCCAGATTTTTCATCATTAGTGTATAGGAATGCCAGAGATTTCTGTGCATTAATTTTGTATCCTGCTACTTTACCAAATTCATTGATTAGCTCTAGTAGTTTTCTGGTACCATCTTTAGGATTCTCTATGTATAGTATCATGTCATCTGCAAACAGTGACAGCTTTACTTCTTCTTTTCCAATTTGGATTCCTTTTATTTCCTTTTCTTCTCTGATTGCTGTAGCTAAAACTTCCAAAAATATGTTGAATAATAGTGGTGAGAGTGGGCAACCTTGTCTTCTTCCTGATCTTAGTGGAAATGCTTTCAGTTTTTCACCCTTGAGGACGATGTTGGCTGTGGGTTTGTCATATATGGCTTTTATTATGTTGAGGAAAGTTCCCTGTATGCCTACTTTCCTGCAGCTTTTTTATCATAAATGGGTATTGAATTTTGTCGAAAGCTTTCTCTGCATCTACTGAGATGATCATATGGTTTTTCTCCTTCAATTTGTTAATATGGTGTATCACGTTGATTGATTTGCGTATACTGAAGAATCCTTGCATTCCTGGAATAAACCCCACTTGATCATGGTGTATGCTCCTTTTAATGTGCTGTTCAATTCTGTTTGCTAGTATTTTGTTGACGATTTTTGCATCTATGTTCATCAGTGATATTGGCCTGTAGTTTTCTTTCTTTGTGATATCTTTGTCTGGTTTTGGTATCAGGGTGATGGTGGCCTCGTAGAATTAGTTTGGGAGTGTTCCTCCCTCTGGTATATTTTGGAAGAGTTTGAGAAGGATAGGTGTTAGCTCTTCTCTAAATGTTTGATAGAATTTGCCTGTGAAGCCATCTGGTCCTGGGCTTTTGTTTGTTGGAAGATTTTTAATCACAGTTTTAATTTCAGTGCTTGTGATTGGTCTGTTCATATTTTCTATTTCTTCCTGATTCAGTCTTGGAAGGTTGTGCTTTTCTAAGAATTTGTCCATTTCTTCCAGGTTGTCCATTTTATTGGCATAGAGTTGCTTGTAGTAATCTCTCATGATCTTTTGTATTTCTGCAGTGTCAGTTGTTACTTCTCCTTTTTCATTTCTAATTCTGTTGATTTGAGTCTTCTCCCTTTTTTTCTTGATGAGTCTGGCTAATGGTTTATCAATTTTGTTTATCTTCTCAAAGAACCAGCTTTTAGTTTTATTGATCTTTGCTATCGTTTCCTTCATTTCTTTTTCATTTATTTCTGATCTGATTTTTATGATTTCTTTCCTTCTGCTAACTTTGGGGGTTTTTTGTTCTTCTTTCTCTAATTGCTTTAGGTGCAAGGTTAGGTTGTTTATTCGAGATGTTTCCTGTTTCTTAAGGTAGGATTCTATTGCTATAAGCTTCCCTCTTAGAACTGCTTTTGCTGCATCCCATAGATTTTGGGTCGTCGTGTCTCCATTGTCATTTGTTTCTAGGTATTTTTTTATTTCCTCTTTGATTTCTTCAGTGATCACTTCGTTATTAAGTAGTGTATTGTTTAGCCTCCATGTGTTTGTATTGTTTACAGATCTTTTCCTGTAATTGATATCTAGTCTCATAGCATTGTGGTCGGAAAAGGTACTTGATACAATTTCAGTTTTCTTATATTTACCAAGGCTTGATTTGTGACCCAAGATATGATCTATCCTGGAGAATGTTCCATGAGCACTTGAGAAAAATGTGTATTCTGTTGTTTTTGGATGGAATGTCCTATAAATATCAATTAAGTCCATCTTGTTTAATGTATCATTTAAAGCTTGTGTTTCCTTATTTATTTATTTTCATTTTGGATGATCTTTCCATTGGTGATAGTGGGGTGTTAAAGTCCCCTACTATGAATGTGTTACTGTCGATGTCCCCTTTTATGGCTGTTAGTATTTGCCTTATGTACTGAGGTGCGCCTATGTTGGGTGCATAAATATTTACAATTGTTATATCTTCTTCTTGGATCCCTTGATCATTATGTAGTGTCCTTCTTTGTCTCTTCTAATAGTGTTTATTTTTAAGCCTATTTTGTCTGATTTGAGAATTGCTACTCCAGCTTTCTTTTGGTTTCCATTTGCATGAAATATCTTTTTCCATCCCCTTACTTTCAGTCTGTATATGTCTCTAGGTCTGAAGTGGGTCTCTTGTAGACAGCAAATATATGGGTCTTGTTTTTGTATCCATTCAGCCAGTCTGTGTCTTTTGGTGGGAGCATTTAATCCATTTACATTTAAGGTAATTATCGATATGTATGTTCTTATTCCCATTTTCTTAATTTTTTGGGGTTCTTTATTGTAGGTTTTTTCCTTCTCTTGTGTTTCTTGCCTAGAGAAGTTCCTTTAGCAGTTGTTGTAGAGCTGGTTTGGTGGTGCTGAACTCTCTCAGCTTTTGCTTGTCTGTAAAGGTTTTAATTTCTCCATCAAATCTGAATGAGATCCTTGCTGGGTACAGTAATCTTGGTTGCAGGTTTTTCTCCTTCATCACTTTGAATATGTCCTGCCACTCCCTTCTGGCTTGCAGAGTTTCTGCTCAAAGATCAGCTGTTAACCTTATGGGGATTCCCTTGTGTATTATTTATTGTTTTTCCCTTGCTGCTTTTAATATGTTTTCTTTGTATTAAATTTTTGACCGTTTGATTAATATGTGTCTTGGCATATTTTTCCTTGGATTTATCCTGTATGGGACTCTCTGTGCTTCCTGGACTTGATTAACTATTTCCTTTCCCATATTAGGGAAGTTTTCAACTATAATCTCTTCAAATATTTTCTCAGTCCCTTTCTTTTTCTCTTCCTCTTCTGCGACCCCTATAATTCGAATGTTGGTGTGTTTAATGTTGTCCCAGAGGTCTCTAAGACTGTTCTCAGTTCTTTTCATTCTTTTTTCTTTATTCTGCTCTGCAGTAGTTATTTCCACTATTTTATCTTCCAGGTCACTTATCCGTTCTTCTGCCTCAGTTATTCTGCTATTGATCCCATCTAGAGTATTTTTAATTTCATTTATTGTGATGTTCATCGTTGTTTGTTTCATCTTTAGTTCTTCTAGGTCCTTGTTAAATGTTTCTTGCATTTTGTCTATTCTATTTCCAAGATTTTGGATCATCTTTACTATCATTATTCTGAATTCTTTTTCAGGTAGACTGCCTATTTCCTCTTCATTTGTTAGGTCTGGTGGGTTTTTACCTTGCTCCTTCATCTGCTGTGTGTTTTTCTGTCTTCCCATTTTGCTTGTCTTACTGTGTTTGGGGTCTCCTCTTTGCAGGCTGCAGGTTCGTAGTTCCCGTTGTTTTTGGTGTCTGTCCCCAGTGGCTAAGGTTGGTTCAATGGGTTGTGTAGGCTTCCTGGTGGAGGGGACTAGTGCCTGTGTTCTGGTGGATGAGGCTGGATCTTGTCTTTCTGGTGGGCAGGTCCATGTCTGATGGTGTGTTTTGGGGTGTCTGTGGACTTATTATGATTTTAGGCAGCCTCTCTGCTAATGGGTGGGGTTGTGTTCCTGTCTTGCTAGTTGTTTGGCATAGGATGTCCAGCACTGTAGCTTGCTGGTCGTTGAGTGAAGCTGGGTGCTGGTGTTGAGATGGAGATCTCTGGGAGATTTTAGCCGTTTGATATTATGTGGGGCTGGGAGGTCTCTTGTGGACCAGTGTCCTGAAGTTGGCTGTCCCACCTCAGAGGCACAGCACTGACTGCTGACTGCAGCACCAAGAGCCTTTCATCCACACGGCTCAGAATAAAAGGGAGAAAAGTAGAAAGAAAGAATTAGTAGAAGCAGAAAGAAAGAAAGAAACAAAGGGAGGGAGGGAGGGAGGAAGGAAGGAAGGTAGGAGGGAAGGAAGGAAGGAAAAGAAGAAAGAAAGAAGATAAAGTAAAATAAAATAAAGTAAGATAAAATATAATAAAGTTATTAAAGTAAAAAAAAAATTATTAAGAGAAAAAAAAAAAAGGACGGATAGAACCCTAGGATAAATGGGGAAAGCAAAGCTATACAGACAAGATCTCACACAGAAGCATACACATACACACAAAAAGAGGAAAAGGGGGAAAAATCATAAATCTTGCTGTCATAGTCCACCTCCTCAATTTGGGATGAGTCATTGTCTATTCATGGATTCCGCAGCTGCAGGGTACATCAAGTTGACTGTGGAGCTTTAATCCGCTGCTTCTGAGGCTCCTGGGAGAGATTTCCCTTTCGTTTCTTTGTTCTCACAGCTCCCAGGGGCTCAACTTTGGATTTGGCCCCGCCTCTGCGTGTAGGTCGCTGGAGGGCGTCTGTTCTTCGCTCAGACAGAGCGGGGTTAAAGGAGCCGCTGATTTGGGGGCTCTGGCTCACTCAGGCCGGGGGGGAGGGAGGGGCGCAGAGTGCGGGACGGGCCTGCGGCGGCAGAGGCCGGCGTGACGTTGCACCAGCCTGAGGCGCGCCGTGCGTTATCCCGGGGGAGTTGTCCCTGGATCCCGGGACCCTGGCAGTGGCGGGCTGCACAGGCTCCCCGGAAGGGGGGTGTGGAGAGTGACCTGTGCTCACACACAGGCTTCTTGGTGGCGGCAGCAGCAGCCTTAGCGTCTCCTGCCCGTCTCTGGGGTCCGCGCTTTTAGCCGCGGCTCACGCCCGTCTCTGGAGCTCCTTTAAGCAGCGCTCTTAATCCCCTCTCCTCGCGCACCAGGAAACAAAAACCCTATGTATATTTTTAAATGATGGAATATTAGTCCATTATATGATTTTATGGTTTACTTAACCATCTACTTTGAACAACGTTTTAGATAGTTTCTTTTTTTTACTATTTAAGTAATGCTGCAGCCACAACCTTTTTCCTAGGATAAAATTCCAGGAGTGCAATGTACATGAACATTTTAAGACTTTCTCTAATGAATTATCTATTAATGTTCTTTGCATAGTTGAAATTTTTGGAGGGAGTGCTTTTCTTGTTCATTTATATTACCTTGTATATTATAGATCATTGATATATTAATGATCATTGATCATTTTAGTGAATAATATTTTTCCAAGTTTGTTTTCTCTTAATTTTGTATATAATGGTTTTTAAAATAAAACAGGTTTGAAATTTTAGGTAGTAACCCATAAATCTTTCCTTTATGACACTTTCATAGCTTTTTTGTTTATTAAAATCCTTCCCTATACAGAGATTTTTTTTCTTAAAATCACCTATACTTTTTTCAACTTTCTTTTACAGTTTAATTTCTTAACATTTAATTTTTTAATCCATCAATAATTGCTGTAGACTGGAATTTGTTTTTGGTGTGTGTGAGCCAAAGATCAGGGTAGTTTTATTTTTTCCAGAAACAGTCATCCATTGTCCCAATTGATTGTTTACATGAAGGATATAGGAGGATCTAAAATTATGGGATTGTGAGTGAATTTTTTTCTGACTTCAATTTTATTTTACTTTCCATATGTCGCATGAAAATGTATAATTTTTTTAATTTGAAAAACAAGTCTTCTTTAAATATCATAAGTATTCATCCTGGTATTTGTCATGAAGAACCTTAATTTTAAGAGTATCAGTTCCTGGAGTTAGGGTCTCTTAAAACCCCTGTGGTGATATTTTCCCTTTTACTTTGGAATTGCTTTTAAGTATTTAGAAATTTTCTCCTTTGCAACTTTGAGTTCATCCCATAAAGATTTTGGAATTCAAAAATGTCTGTTTCTTTTGTAGATCTTTAGGTTTGGGTTCTAACAACATCCATACTCTGTACTATTTCCTCCAGCTATTAAAAACCTGGATAAAAACCCCCCAAATTGGCATTGCTATTAGGGATATAAACCCTAACCTAAGAACTTTACAAGATCTTAAAACATAACACTTGCTTTTTTTATTTCTTTTCTTTTTTTTTTCTTGCTCTGCAGGTAACATTTAAAAACCAGGCATCTCGTCCCTACTCCTTCTATTCTAGCCTTATTTCTTATGAGGAAGATCAGAGGCAAGGAGCAGAACCTAGAAAAAAGTTTGTCAAGCCTAATGAAACCAAAACTTACTTTTGGAAAGTGCAGCATCATATGGCACCAACTAAAGATGAGTTTGACTGCAAAGCCTGGGCTTATTTTTCTGATGTTGATCTGGTAAGCAGGTCTATGTTGTGCTGAACTCTTTCTGGTTTAAAAGAAAGAGGTCTTTGTGTTATGTTTGAAGTTTGGTATTTATCCTAAGCATAATGGGAAGCCTTAAATAGGGGAGGTGTCATCATATTTATGGCTTAGACATAACGCTCTGGAATCTACTAAAGAGGAAGAAATTGTACTGTGGGAAGATGGGGAGTGGGTTGGAGTGGCATAAAAGTTGACGAGAAATCCACTCTGGTTCATGGGTGAGAGAACCTTTGCTCATAGGACTGGTGTCTTTCAGGAAAAAGATGTGCACTCAGGCTTGATTGGACCCCTTCTGATCTGCCGCACAAACACTCTGAGCGCTGCCCATGGGAGACAAGTGACAGTGCAGGAATTTGCTCTGTTTTTCACTATTTTTGATGAGACCAAGAGCTGGTACTTCACTGAAAACATGGAAAGGAACTGCAGGGCTCCCTGCAACATCCAGATGGAGGACCCCACTTTTAGAGAAAAGTATCGCTTCCATGGTAATATATTCCACACCCAAATATTACTCGCTGTGAAATGAACCTTGAGCCTGAGGTTTCGACATTGTATGATTTGAGACTATATGTATGGGAGTGGAATCCTCATAGGGATCAATATTTTTTGACTGGAGTGGAGGGAAAGACACTTATACAATAGATTTTAACAGCTTTCTCTGTGTTCTTTCTCCAGCAATCAATGGCTATGTGATGGATACACTACCTGGTTTAGCAATGGCTCAGGATCAAAAGATCCGATGGTATCTGCTCAGCATGGGCAGCAATGAAAATATCCATTCTATTCATTTCAGTGGACATGTGTTCACTGTACGGAAAAAGGAGGAGTATAAAATGGCAGTCTACAACCTTTACCCGGGTACGAGCCACTTTGTGCTCTTTCTTCAACTTACTGTGCTTGCTGAAAACCTACTTTAAAGGTCTGTGCCCTGGGGGTATGTCCAGTGAACAAAGCAGACCAACTCCCTGCTCTTGGGTAGCTTACTCTTTCAAGTAACTTACCCTACAGAGAGATACTAAATAAATTAGCAAGTGAACATGATAATTTCAGATACAGATAATGTGCTATAAAGGAAATAGAACAGAATAAATGGATAATTGATGTCACAGCACTTTCCTAGGAAAAAGGGATTTTTCTACCACCTCAAATCCCACATGGCACCAGTAGTTTCCCAAAGACTGATTTGTTTATGTATGAAAGCAATATATTGATTAAGCACTCCTCACAATGCTGATCAAAACATAATTTCATCTTAGTCTCCAGTGTCCCTTTAAAACAGCTTTAATAGTGGAAGTAAACTTCCCCTGTTTCTGTGTAAAAATTCTGATAGGCCCAGTGACTTTAAGCTCACTTTTTTTTAAACATCTTTATTGGAGTAGAGTTCCTTTACAGTGGTGTGTTAGTTGCTGCTGTATAACAAAGTGAATCAGCTATACGTATACTTATATCCTCATATCCCCTCCCTCTTGCGTCTCCTTCCCACCCTCCCTATCCCACCCCTCTAGGTGGTCACAAAGCACCGAGCTGATCTCCCTGTGCTATGCAGCTGCTTCCCACTAGCTATCTATTTTACGTTTGGTAGTGTATATATGTCCATGCCACTCTCTCACTTCGTCCCAGCTTACCCTTCCCCCTCCCTGTGTCCTCAAGTCCATTCTCTGTGTCGCTTCTTTATTCCTGTCCTGCCCCTAGGTTCTTCAGGACCTTTTTTTTTTTTAACTCTATATATATGTGTTAGCATATGGTATTTGTTTTTCTCTTTCGGAATTACTTCACTCTGTACGACTGACTCTGGGTCCATCCACCTCACTACAAATAACTCAATTTCATTTCTTTTTATGGCTGACTAATATTCCATTGTATATATGCGCCACATCTTCTTTATACATTCCTCTGTCGATGAACACTTAGGTTGCTTCCATGTCGTGGCTATTGTAAATAGTGCTTCAGTGAACATTGTGGTACATGACTCATTTTGAATTATGGTTTTCTCAGGGTATATGCCCAGTAGTGGGATTGCTGGATCATATGGTAGTTCTACTTTTAGTTTTTCAAGGAACCTCCATACTGTTCTCCATAGTGGCTATATCAATTTATATTCCCACCAACAGTGCAAGAGGGTTCCTTTTCTCCACACCCTCTCCAGCATTTATTGTTTCTAGACTTTGATGATGGCCATTCTGACTAGTGTGAGGTGATACCACATTGTAGTTTTAATATGCATTTCTCTAATGATTAGTGATGTTGAGCATCCTTTCATGTGCTTGTTGGCAATCTGTATATCTTTGGAGAAATGTCTGTTTAGGTCTTCTGCCCATTTTTGGGTTGAGTTGGTTTATTTTTGATATTGAGCTGCATGAGCTGCTTCTATATTTGAGAGATTAATCCTTTGTCAGTTGCTTCGCTGGCAAATATTTTCTCCCAATCTGAGGGTTGTCTTCTCGTCTTGTTTATGGTTGCCTTGGCTATGCAAAAGCTTTGAAGTTTCATTAGGTCCCATTTGTTTATTTTTGTTTTTATTTCCATTTCTCTAGGAGGTGGGTCAAAAAGGAACTTGCTGTGATTTATGTCATAAGGTGTTCTGCCTATGTTTTCTTCTAAGAGTTTTATAGTGTCTGGCCTTACATTTAGGTCTTTAATGCATTTTGAATTTATTTTTGTGTATGGTGTTAGGAAGTAGTTTTTTTGTTTGTTTTTGCGGTACGCGGGCCTCTCACTATTGTGGCCTCTCCCGTTGTGGAGCACAGGCTCCAGACATGCAGGCTTAGCGGCCATGGCTCACGGGCCCAGCCGCTCTGCAGCATGTGGGATCTTCCCGGACCGGGGCATGAACCCGTGTCCCCTGCATCGGCAGGCGGACTCTCAACCACCGCACCACCAGGGAAGCCCAGAAAGTGTTTTAACCTCATTCTTTTACATGTAGCTGTCCAGTTTTCCCAGCACCACTTATTGAAGAGGCTCTCTTTTCTCCATTGTCTATTCTTGTCTCCTTTTTCAAAGGTAAGGTGACTATATGTGCGTGGGTTTATCTCTGGGCTTTCTATCATGTTCCATTGATCTATATTTCTGTTTTTGTGCCAGTACCATACTGTCTTGATGACTGTAGCTTTGTAGTATAGTCTGAAGTCAGGGAGTCTGATTCCTCCACCTCCGTATTTCTTTCTCAAGATTGCTTTGGCTATTCGGGGTCTTTTGTGTCTCCATACAAACTTTAAGACTTTTTGTTCTAGTTCTGTGAAAAATGCCATTGGTAGTTTGATAGGGATTGCATTGAATTTGTAGATTGCTTTGGGTAGTATAGTCATTTTCACAATGTTGATTCTTCCAATCCAAGAACATGGTATATCTCTCTGTTTGTATCATCTTTAATTTCTTTCATCAGTGCCTTACAGTTTTCTGCATACAGGTCTTTTGTTTCCTTAAGTAGGTTTATTCCTAGGTATTTTATTCTTTTTGTTGCAATGGTAAATGGAAGTGTTTCCGTAATTTCTCTTCAGATATTTTTGTCATTAGTGTATAGGAATGCAAGAGATTTCTGTGCATTAATTTTGTATCCTGCTACTTTACCCAATTCATTGATTAGCTCTAGTAGTTTTCTGGTGGCATCTTTAGGATTCTCTGTGTATAGTATCATGTCATCTGCAAACAGTGACAGTTTTACTTCTTCTTTTCAGTTTGGATTCCTTTTATTTCCTTTTCTTCTCTGATTGCCGTGGCTAAAACTTCCAAAACTATGTTGAATAATAGTGGTGAGAGTGGGCAGCCTTGTCTTGTTCTTGATCTTAGTGGAAATGGTTTCAAATTTTCACCATTAAAAATGATGTTGGCTGTGGGTTTGTTATATATGGCCATATATTGCCATATATGGCCCACATATGATTGAGGTAAGTTCCCTCTGTGCCTACTTTCTGGAGCATTTTTATCATAAATTGGTGTTGAATTTTGTCAAAAGCTTTTTCTGCATCTATTGAGACGATCATATGGTTTTTATCCTTCAATTTGTCAATATGGATTATCACGTTGATGGATTTGCGTATATTGAAGAATCCTTGCATTCCTGGAATAAACCCCACTTAATCATGGTGTATGATCCTTTTAATGTGCTGTTGGATTCTGTTTGCTAGTATTTTTTTGAGGATTTTTGCATCTATGTTCATCAGTGATATTGGCCTGTAGTTTTCTTTCTTTGTGACATCCTTGGCTGGTTTTGGTATCAGGGTGATGGTGGCCTCGTAGAATTAGTTTGGGAGTGTTCCTCACTCTGGTATATTTTGGAAGAGTTTGAGAAGGATAGGTGTTAGCTCTTTTCTAAATGTTTGATAGAATTCGCCTGTGAACCCATCTGGTTCCGGGCATTTGTTTGTTGGAAGATTTTTAATCACAGTTTCAATTTCAGTGCTTGTGATTGGTTTGTTTATATTTTCTATTTCTTCCTGGTTCAGTCTCGGAAGGTTGTGCATTTCTAAGAATTTGTCCATTTCTTCCAGGTTGTCCATTTTATTGGCATAGAGTTGCTTGTAGTAGTTTCTCATGATCCTTTGTATTTCTGCAGTGTCAGTTGTTACTTCTCCTTTTTCATTTCTAATTCTATTGATTTGAGTCTTCTCCCTTTTTTTCTTGATGAGTCTGGCTAATGGTTTATCAATATTTGTTTATCTTCTCAAAGAACCAGCTTTTAGTTTTATTGATCTTTGCTATAGTTTCCTTCATTTCCTTTTCATTTATTTCTGATATGATCTTTATGGTTTCTTCCCTTCTGCTAATGTTGGGGTTTTTTGTTCTTCTTTTTCTAATTGATTTAGGTGTAATGTGTGGGGTTGTGTTCCTGTCTCGCTAGTTGTTTGGCGTGGGGCATCCAGCACTGGAGCTTGCTGGTCATTGAGTGGAGCTGGGTCTTAGCGTTGAGATGGAGATCTCTGGGAGAGCTCTTGCCATATGATATTACATGGGCCCGGGAGGTCTCTGGTGGTCCAATGTCCTGAACTCGTCTCTCCTACTTCAGAGGCTCAGGCCTGACACCCAGCGGGAGCACCAAGACCCTGTCAGCAACACGGCTCAGAAGAAAAGGGAGAAGCTCCTCCTACCATACTCTGCTCACTCTTAAGTAATAAACAGTCCTGCAGTCACTTTACATCACAAATGTAGTTCAGGTCACAAATTACAATGTCTACTCCAGGATATTAATCAAAATTCTGAACTTGATTTAAGTTCAGTATCTCCTCCTCCAAGTTGGTTGAGTTTTCTGTTTCTCTACCTTATGCTTCCCCCTCCACTCCTGGCTGGTTGCTGATCTGAACCGCAGCGTGGCAAGGGTAGAGGTGAGGGATGGCACCACTGTCTGCACCAGGCAGATATTTCAATCTGACTCTTTTTTTGGTGGGGTACTTTCAGGGGCTCTTCAGAGACTCCCTTTTGGGACCATCCCTCATGAAATCCCCTTGACCTGGTTGTTTCCACCTTTATTCTGGGTGGTCACTGTGACTGATTCCTCAGCCCCTCATCATTCACCCTCTAGCTTCTTGCTCCTGGAGTTACTTTACCCCTCAAGGCAGGGAGCCCACATCTCGTCAATGAGAAATACACCTCTGGCTTCGAAAAGCACTGAGTGCAGGCCAATCTTTCTCCTGTCTCCACCACCAAAGCATCCCGTCACCCAGTCTCTCCCATTTCCTGGGGTCAGCACTCAATTTCCAGGGCCTCCACCTGTAGGGGTCACATGCCAAGCACTCTGGGTTTGAGGGGTCCAAGAATGGTGCAACTGACTTGGGTAGATCTCCTTTGATATTCTGCATAAGCCAGTGTATCTTATGCACATTTGTGTGAAAAGAAATAATTTTTGTTCCTTTTGGTTTTGATAAGGTGTTTTTGAGACAGTGGAAATGCTACCATCCAAAGTTGGAATTTGGCGGATAGAATGTCTTATTGGCGAACACCTGCAAGCTGGGATGAGCACTCTCTTCCTGGTGTACAACAAGAGTGAGTGGCACCTACCTCTGTACCTCTTTCCCCCTTCCTAGGGCGGTTGCTTTTGTCAGGAAATGAATACCAGCTCTCAGTCATTTCCAAATCTAAACTTAATATTGCTGGTAGAAATCATCAGAGTCCTCAGAGGAGGGCAGCTATGCTTGGAGCTTTGAACACTTCGACCCTGAAGCTCCAAGAGCAAATTTTGAAGCTTAGTTTTGGTTCAGTTACCAAAGATAAGTTACAAATATCATTTGGAAGAATTTGAGTCTTCACCCTAAACAAGTAGGAGAACCGCTGGTCTACTTACGTGTGGACCTAGTTTCCTCGGCTGTACAATGTGAGTAGCGGTAGCGCCTGCCTGTTGGAGTGAATTAAATGATATAGTGCAGAAGAATATTTAGTACAGCTCTTGGCACATAGTAAACACTAAAAAGTATGAGCATTTGTTGGTGTCCTCATTGACTTGCATTTGTGCAGCTATACTTTCTGCACTTCTAACTATTGTGCTCCCTTCATGTGATTTCAGAATGTCAGACTCCACTGGGAATGGCTTCTGGACGCATTAGAGATTTTCAGATTACAGCTTCAGGACAATATGGTAAATACTATTCCTTTCTCTTAAAGCACTGGGCTGATTATATCTTTTTTATTTCTATTGGAAAGATTCAGATAACCAATCCATCTCCAGAGGTGCCTTTCAAATCTATTTTCTCTTCTCCATTTCCCAGTGTGAGCATCTTAATTCAGGCCATCATCACTTCTCACCTGAGTAATGCCACTGCCTCCTTAAATGTCCTGCCTGCCTTCCATATGGCTTCCCTTGAGTCCATTCTCTTCACTGTAGCAAGAAGCTACATTTTTCTGTGAGCAGTGATAGAAAGCTTGAACTGGATCTAGAGAGAGTTCTCAAACTACAGCCCGCAGGCCACATCCAGCCCATCACTTGATTTTGTATGGCCTTCAAGCTAAGAATCACTTTTCTATTCTTAAATTATTGGGGGAAAAAAACGAAAGAAGAATAGTATTTCATGACATGTGAAAATTATATGAAATTCTAATTTCACTGTCCATAAAGAAGCCACACCCTTTCATTTACAATCATCTGTGGCCGCTTTTGCTCTACAACAGCATTTAAGTAATTGCAACAAGACCAGATGATCTGCAAAGGTTAAATTATTTACAGAAAAAAGTTGGCCAAACTCTGTTTTAGAGGGAAAAAATTGCATTCGAAAAAGAGGCTTGAAAAACAAACAAACAAATTGCTGGAGGAATTACCAAATTGTAGGCCACTTTGAAAAAAAAAAAGAAAAAGAGGGCTCCCCTGGTGGCACAGTGGCTGAGAGTCCACCTGCCGATGCAGGGGACACGAGTTCGTGCCCCCGTCCGGGAGGATCCCACATGCTGCAGAGCGGCTGGGCCCGTGAGCCATGGCCGCTGAGCCTGCGTGTCCGGAGCCTGTGCTCCGCAACGGGAGAGGCCGCAACAGTGAGAGGCCCACGTACCGCAAAAAAAAAAAAAAAAAAGAAAAAAGAAAAAGAGGCTTGAAAGTTATATACTAAAATAGTGTTATTTTTCTCTGGGTGGAAGTATGGTGTTTTTTACTTCTTTTATTTTTATTTTTACTTACGTTTTATATTTTATTTTCTAATTTTTCCCTAGTGAACATACATTAGGTAATAAAGAAATAATAATATTATTTGATAGTGATGGTAACACATTCCAGTATTAGCTAACTAGAGGTACTAACAATCAACAAAATTATTAAATTTTAGAAGATACAATGGACAACAAGGACAGGCCTGGTAGTAGTCATTGATGAGAGTTCTCAATCTATAGCCCGCAGGCCACATTGGTAGTCATTGATACTAATATGCTTTATGCCTTTAACGTCTCCACAGCTAGCATTAACCTTTCTCAAGAGAGTAATTTTATTCCTAAGTGACTAGGACCAACCCAGCTGAATCTAATCTCTCTCCCCTTTCTTGGGCAAAGGACAGTGGGCCCCAAAGCTGGCCAGACTTCATTATTCTGGATCAATCAATGCCTGGAGCACCAAGGACCCCTTTTCCTGGATCAAGGTTAGAAAATGCATCGCATTCCATCACATCACACATTCCTCTTGCAAGCTCAAAGCGTTTTATAGTTTTATATCTCCTTTATACCAAAGTCATTTTCATCAAACTCCATGTAATAGACGAGGAAAGAACTGAAGAATAGAGTGGCTTATGATTTGTACCAAAAGAGTCAGGAATGAAAGACTCAGGAATAGAATTGAGTACACTGTGTTTTTAATCTTTCTGTTGCGATTAGAATCTCTGAATATTTTCTATAACATTGAACTTACCACCTCCCAAGACTGTATTCTATCTTTAGATGCCTTCAACTGCCTAGATGTCCTTGAGTCCTCCAGTCCCTTCATTTTAATACAAAAAAAAATGGCTCAATCCCCCATCCCACAAGCCAAGAAAATGTGGCTTCTTCATTTTCTAAAACTGAATCTTTCTTCTTCACAATTTCTACACCACCCAGTAGTAAGAAACACCTACTGAAGTTAGTCCAATCTGATAAACCAACTTGGAGCCATAACTGAAAGTGTCCTAGATTAACTCAATTTCTTTTTAAATGACCCAGTCTTTCATATTTTCTCACTTCCCCATTTCCTCTGGAGCAGTGCTGTCCAATAGAAATGTAACGTGACCCACAAATGCAAACCACACATGTAATTTTACATTTTCTAGTAGCTGCATTAAAAAAAGGAACATCATTAAAATTTTAATGATTTTCATTAAAATGAAAATCATTTTAATAATACATTTTCTTGGGAATTCCCTGGTGGTCCAGTGGTTAGGACTCTGTGCTTTCAGTGCTGAGGGCCTGGGTTCAATCCCTGGTTGGGGAACTAAGATCCTACAAGCTACACAGCACAGCCAAAAAAATAACGATAATAATACTACATTTTCTTTAACCCGAAATATCCAAAAATATTTTCACATCAACATGTGATCAGTCAGGACTAATTTACACACGTTTTACCACCTACTTCCCCCACCTGCATCCTCTTCTAGTCCGTTAGCTTTCATCTTTTTCTCAGTCAGCTGAGGAAATTCCCCTACATACTTTACTCCTTTGCAAGATTGCATCTGCTCTCCTATTTTCCCTGAGGTTAAAAAGATAAGTAGGGGACTTCCCTGGTGGCGCAGTGGTGAAGCATCCGCCTGCCAATGAAGGGGACACAGGTTTGAGCCCTGGTCCGGGAAGATCCCACATGCCGCGGAGCAGCTAAGCCAGTGTGCCACAACTACTGAGCCTGCGTTCTAGAGTCTGCGAGCCACACCTAATGAGCTCACGTGCCACAACTACTGAAGCCCACGCGCCTAGAGCCCGTGCTCCGCAACAAGAACCCACCGCAGTGAGAAGCCTGCGCACCGCAACGAAGAGTAGCCCCCGCTCGCTGCAACTAGAGAAAGCCCGCACGCAGGAACGAAGACCAGCCAAAGATAAATAAATTAATTAATTTAAAAAAATAAAATAAAATAATAAATAGGGATCAGGGAAAGATGAGCTAGCTTACCAGCAAGCAGACACAAAGAGTACATCTGTTAATGCCACATCAGCTCATTTTTTTTTGTTTTGTAGGCACTGCCAATTATGACTCAATTTGAGCTGACTGTTCGCTAATTCCTAAGCATTTTTTTTTGTTTGTGAAGCTGCCAAACCAGATGTTCCCACCTTGTATTTCTGTGGTTATCACTTTCAACTTTATATGTATCACCGCATAGTGGACATTTTAATCTATTTGGCTGCCCTGCATCTGTTCTATGTATTTCCTTTTTGTAACAGCATCCTCATTTCTATTTGGGGAAATCTGTCTGCCTCACTGGATACAGTCTGATGAGACTAGTAAGCAGAGCACCTTTTCCAAGCATAGCCAAAGAACCCTGAGTGATACAGCCTATCAAATTTCCACTTCTTAGATTTGGCCTTTGTTCCAGCTTGCCAAGCTCTGTCTCCCAAAGTATTCTCTAGTCTTCCCAGTTTCACACAGTTTACTGACTTGATCAGTAAACTTTTTTATACTTTATCAAAATCATGATCAAAATATTAAAGTGTACAGGGCTTCCTTACTATGTACTGAAAACAAATCAAGCGACTAAATCCCTACCACAACAATCTTCATTTCAGATAAGGAAGGTGAAGCACAGAAAAGTTAAGTAACTTGTCCCATGTCACACAGCCAATAAGTGGCATAAGCAACTGAAAGTACCGGGTACAAAATCATGACTTATGTTGAACTGTACTGTTTCTTTGTGTAGCTGTAAACAAATAAAACATATATATAATATATAGTCTGTTTCCCCAACTCAAATTTAAGTTCCATGAGGGCAGGACTCTTTTTTTTTTAACATCTTTATTTGGGTATAATTGCTTTACAATGGTGTGTTAGGACTCTTTTTTTTTTTAATTGTTCACGACTCTATTCCCAGTACCTAGAACAGTGCTTGGCACATAACAAATGCTAAAAATATATTCTTTGAATGAATGAGTGTATGTATAGATGGAGCTTACAGTCAACTGAAAAAGATAGTCATTAAGCACAAGAGTCATGACCAGTCCAATCTGAGTGTGCCAGGCATCTGGGAGAAGTTAAGTTTGACTGGCTTGTTAGGGCAGTAACAGATGTCAAAATTCCTGTAATAGCTACTGCCTTGTAGTGCTTGCATGACCCATGCCCGCCTCTTTAAGACCCACTGTTATTCACTCATTCATTCCAAAACACGTGCTAAGCATCAGTATTACGTCAGATGCTACGTTAGGTGCTGGAGCTAGAGAGAATATAAAAGCTAACAGGTAGTAACTGTTCCGTATGTGCCAGCAGTGAGCTCAGCACATGTAATGTACTAACTCTTTAATCCTCTGGTAACCTTTTGCCATAAATGCCATCATTCCCTCCACTTTACAGATAAAGAGATTGAGACGTAGAGAGGTTAGGTGACTCAGACAGGTTCACTGCATTAAGGATCTCAGTCTAACAAGGAAGGCAAAAAGCATGAAAACTTTACAATGTGGTGCAATGATTTACTCTAATGAAATAATATATAAAGTGAAATGGAAACAGAGAAGAAGCCGCACTAAATTTGTGCAGAGGAGACTGGAGCTCAATGATGTGGAAGTGATTTCCTTTGTCAGGAAGTAGTCTGGGAACTCAGTGAGCACATTTCCTACACGTTCCCGTCATTTATTCCACAGCTTCACGTGCATCCACATTTCAGCATCGGTCTCTGCTTCACCTGCACCTCCAAGGTAATACTGGGTGTATCTGTATCCATGTAGATTCTTCTTAAGCTGATAAATGGTTTCAGAAGGTGGTACATACATTTAAAATAAAGGGTTGTTTTCATCTGTAGGTGGATCTGTTGACACCAATGATTATTCACAGCATCATGACCCAGGGCGCCCGTCAGAAGTTGTCCAGCCTCTACATCTCTCAATTTATCATCATGTATAGCCTTGATGGAAAGCAGTGGCGGAGTTATCGAGGGAATTCCACTGGGACCTTAATGGTATGTAATTAGTCCTTTTAAGAGAATGCATGAATCTTTTAAAGAGCTTTTGACAGATTTCAGGTATGGAACAAACAGTCATAGCTTCTACAAATTTAACCCCCCAAAAAAGAATTTTCCACTCATGGGCAATAGGAGTGATTATGGACATATGGACAAAAAAGTGGTAGCATCAGGATCTCATAGGTAATAGAAATGAACAGGTGCTCTATTGAGAGAAACATGTGATTCCTGACTGGGTAGATTGGTAAGATTGTCAGTTTGCTTATGGATATTCTAGGTTTGAAGTGACAAAAGGGCAAGCGGGCTCAAAACCGTAGCTTCATCATCTACTTTTCCCTCATTCTTGTACCCCCTGATGAACAGCCACACATCCAGCCAACTCTTCCTTGGTAACACCTCTCCCGTCTCTTCTGTTTCATTTATACAGTTGTTACTACAGCCCGAGGCCCCATCACCTCACACTTGACGTATTATGTTACATTCCTAACTAGTCTTCTTCTGTTTCTAGTCTCTTCTCTAATAAAAGCTGCACATCATTTTGGGGATCATACTATCAGTCCCCTGCCTAAGCCTTTCAATGTCTCCCTCTTGTCTTCAGAATAAGGTTCAAATCCTAAAATGGCCCCATGCAAGATGACTTCTGTTTGCCCCTTCAGATCCGTTTTCCTGCTTCGCTACCGCGCCTCTTCTTCTGTGAGCCTGGCATGTGTGGAATATCAGGGTATTTCTTCCCTTGGCTGTAACTCTCCACTGAAGGCCACTGCTCCCCTCAAAGTGGTTTTCTCTACATGTCCCAGTTACTATCGCTGAGTTGCCGATGACCCCAAAACTTAGCGTCATAAGAAAAGCCCATTTCGTTTTGTTCTTGGATTCTGTGGGTCAGGACTTTGGACAGGGCACAGCAGGGATGGCCTGTCTCTCTGCTCCATAGTATCTGGGGCCTCAGCTGGGAAGATGTGACAGCTAGGGGCTGGAATCATTTGGAAGCATCTCTACTTGTATGTCTGGTGGTTGGTGTTGAGCGACCTCTGGGGCTGTTGACTGAAGTAGCTTCTCCCAGCATGACTGGCCCAACTAGCAAGGTGGAGATGACGTCACCTTTTCTAATTTAGTCTTTTAAGTCATGTAGTATCACTTGCAATACATTCTGTTGGTTATAAGCAGGTCACACATCCGCCCACGTTCAAGGGGAAGGGACCTAGACCCCACTTCTCAATGGGAGGAATGCACAGAATTTCTGCTCATTTTGTCTACCTAATCTTCTTCTCAGCCTTCCAGGCCTAGGGATGGCAGCACCCTGCCCCCGCCTCCTTAACTAGTACCTTTATTAACCTTTCCTCAAATTATATGAATTTTAGTGTTCCGTGTTTCTTGCTGGAACCCTGCCTCGTACAGTAATTGCTGCCAAAAGTAGCCCCAGGAAACAGACCTTCAAAATGGAATTCTAGGATTATGTTGCTAATATATTCAAGGAACACAGGTATAATTCCTTGCTTGGGGAGAAGACTGGATGCTGAGTAACCTATGACATGCGGTGGCATCACAATTTATCAGATTATCACCGGTGAGTGATACAATGGGATGAGCTACAGATGGTGAGGAAGACATTGGGAGATTAAATTGACAGTGGCATTTAGTTGCTATGGCAACAAGTTTAGCATACCTGATTGTAGAGTGACCTGTCTTCTTTTTATGGCCCTTCCTTTTACGGCATACATAGGGAAAAAAGAAATTAAAAGTTGTGAATATATGCAAAGAACACCCATGAACGTACATAGAGAATCAGGATGCATCCATGGAGCTCTGGAGGAGCCTTCCATGTCCTGTGGTTATAGGCAGATACTTGGACTTGATACCAAATCTAGTAGCTGAGCATGTGAAATACAGAGTCACAGTGACAATTAAATGGTCAGTCCCACCAGGCCTATTATGCTAAGGTGAGGGCACTGGTGGAAAGGAATGGAACTCTGAGACCAGGGATGGGTACATTTGTTTTTAATTGGCCGTGCTGCACAGCATGCAGGATGTTAGCTCCCTGACCAGGGATCCAACCCGTGCCTCCTGTAGCGGAAGCCTGGGGTCTTAACCCCTAAACCACCAGGGAAGTCCCGGGGTGGGTACATGTAGGCAGACATGCATGAGGCTGAGAACTGCAAACCTCCAAACTGCCCTGAACCTCCTTTGCCTCAAGAGGCAACCCTTCCCCAGTCTCTGAAGCAGTCATCCATGCTCTGCATACAAGTCTCTCAGTGACTACACCTTGAATAGTTGCTTCCCAAGCCAGTGGCTAGTCTCCTTAGGGCCTTTGTTTGGCCACTACAAAAGCCAGACGAGTCATGGAAAAATGACAGATCATCACAAATTTAATCAGGTGGTGATGACAAAAACCCTGCAATTCCAGGTGTAGTATCTCCTCTGGAGCACATGAACACAGCCTCAGGCACCTAATATGGAACTACAGACCTGGAAAATGCTTTCTTCTTCATTTCCATTGACAACCAAAATCAGAATAGATTTGCATTTATGAAGTGGGAACAAAAGTATTAACTTTACTGTCCATGCCTCAAGGCAATGCCACTTCCCTTGTTCCTTATCATAATATAGACCCTAGGGACCCCAAACATCTCGACATCCCACAGAACACCATACTGGTCCATTACATGGATGACATTATGCTGACAGGACCTGGTAAACAGGAAATAGTAATCACTCTAAATGCCTTTGTGATTAATACGCGCACACACAGACACATACACAAACACATAAACATTATATATTGTGTTGTCAACTAAAAGAAAAATACACAACGTGAGAGTTGTGAATCAAGCTTTATTCAGGGTCTTACTGATGACTGTAGCCTGGGAGGCGGCCTCTCAGATAGCTCTGAGGAACTGCTCCAAAGGGGCTGGGGGGAGGCTAGTTTACATATGATTTTTTTGTTAAGGAATACATGCAGTCAAGCATAAATCTTGGTAAAATATTACTACTATTCACAAAGAACAGATACCTCAAGTTCACGATTATAGTGTTTTTCTATGTATGGGAAGATGCAAGAAGCAGGGTTCATTAAAATTCTTCCTGAAATGCATATTAACTACCTTACCGCCTGTTCGTCCAAAGCACAGAGCATCCTGTTATCATCGTTAATTTCCTGTCTAAAGCACAGAGTGCCTCATCCTGTTATCCCATTCATCTCTTCCTCTGAACACCAAGTGCACTGTCCATCAGCGGCTGCAGCAGATATTAGTCTTTGTAGACTTGGATGGTGACCAAAATGCTCTTTGCTCTTCTTTTGTTTTCAGTGTGATATATATGTATAGATACAGATATATTAGCATATGTTTATTAAATATTAGCAGATCTTGCTTCTGACTTTAATGGGAATGGATCCTATATTTTGCTGTTTAACATGCTGTTAGTTTCAAATATTTTTATATTTAAAGTTTCTTGCTACTCCTACCTTATTTGGAATGGCTGTAGAATTTCATCAAATGCTTTCTCAGCATCTTGGATAGGATCACATTTCTTCTCTTTGCTATTGTCAGATTATACTCACACTCAATGGTGGGCTGGCAAATGTTTAACAACCAGCTCTGGGGCAAAGTGGGGGGCAGTCAGCACAAAGGCCTTTATTTGTAGTGTTTGCTGATTTCCATGATGTAAATATTCCCATCACACCTGATTTCAAGCTGCTGACACAGTGTCATTGAATGCAGAGTTGGGAGCAGACACCCACAATTGGCTCTCACAAGCCAGTCCTAGCTGGGGCTCCAGCACAAGGCAGTGCTGCATTCCTGGGAAAACTGCCCTTAAGTCATAGTGTATCAGTCATTTAAAGTTTAGCTGGATCCAATTTGCTAACATTTTGTTTAGAATTTTTCTATCTGTACCAATCAATAAAGTTGTTTTACCTCTTTGGGGGGCTGTATTTATCAGGCTTTGGCATTAGAGTTATACTAACCTTGAAAACAGTGTAAAAGCTTCCGTCTTTTTCCATTAAACTATTGCTCTAGAATAGTTTAATTAATGTAGTAATCATCTGTTTAATGAAAATTGGATGGAAAAGCCACTGTGCCTCGTTTAGTGGTAGATACTTGAACTACCTTTTCCGTACCTTATCTGATTACTGGCATTCTCATTTTCTGTTACCTATAGTTAATTGCTGTAAATGTGTACATTAAAGTTCTATCTCCCTTCCCATGCCATATATCTTTCCTTACCTGATTACTGGCATTCTCATTTTCTGTTACCTAGTTAATTGCTGTAAATGTGTACATTAAAGTTCTATCTCCCTTCCCATGCCATATATCTTTACCTACATGCACACATGTATCTCTCTTTTTCCCCCTTTATCAGAGTTGGTGTTTATCTATTCTATTGGATTTTAAAAGAATCAACTCTTGGTCTTAAAATCAAACATAGATTTGAAGGTGTTGTTTTCTAATTAATTAATTTGTTTAAAATTTTAAAAATTCACTTTCATTTATCTTCTTGTTTCTTAGAATCTGGAGTTAAATGACTAGTTCATTTATTTTCAACCTTTCTTGTTCAATGACAAAGATAAAATAGTTATTAACTGCACTCATGAGGGTCATTCCTTGAACAGTTATTGAGTAACTACTATGTTCTAGGTTCTAGTGAAGGGCTGCACAAGCTAGAGCCCATGGACTTGGAATACAACCTGCTTTTGCATATGGACTGTGAGTTAAGAATGGTTTTTACGTGTTTAAAGTTTCAAAAACAAACAAACAAGGAAGATTATGTGGTATGAAAAGACTGAAATATTTCTCTCTCCTCCTTTACAGAAAGTGTTTGTGGACTGGTGGTCTAGTCTAATGGCAGTAGAGATGCCTAGACAGTTCACATTAACCAGAACCCTTCTATCCCAGAGCTTTTTGCCCAATTTACAAATTTCAGTCTTAGTCGTCTTCCTCCAGTATAGTGGTTCTCAAATGACTTAATATCTTTGTACCATTTACATACAAAATATTTTTTCATAAGCAACATTTCTCATCATAGAAGTCCCTTATAAAGGGGAGCCCAAGCACCCTTTCAGGATCACTGCTTCACTGCCACTATTTTCAATATTTCATAATATTTTGAATGTTAATTTTGAATTGTCAATGAACATTTCAGTGATGCAGAGCTTTCCCTCTGGTTTTCAAGTTAAAAAGAACACTAACCATGTCCTGTCAACATAAGTTGACATATAGCAAGATTTCTGTCAAAATCACTGAAATCTGGCCGTGGCCCAGCTCTCCGTGCTATGAAGTTTCTGAGGGAGATACATAAATGAACCAATGGCAAATGGAAAAAAATCTTTAGCGTTTTCTATAGTTATGCTTGCATACCCAATACCAGGCTCTCTGGTAATCCCTCCCCCCACCTCCTCAAAGCAAGGAGTTTAGACCAGAGGTCTAAGGAGGCTTCTCCTTGCGCCCAAACCCAAATGCTGTCACCAGTCACGGTCCATAATTCCTAAGCATTCTTGTCATAAGGACAATAGGAAGGAGGCCAGAGCTGCAGCCCAGGCTGACAAGAGTGTACCAGCAAAAGCAAGAGCACAAGGGAGCACGCACCCTTACCACTCTGGCAACAAGCTGGACTAGGCTTTTAGGGCTCGGAAAGACCCTTCGGGCAGCCAAGTGAGAGCACAGGAAGGGTGGCTGAATCTGCCTCAAATGGGCCTCCCCTACATTTCCTTAGCCACTGCTTCCACACTGCTGAAATAGAAGTAGAAAGGAATACCCTAAAAGCCCCATCCACTTTGGGACACTTAACTCATAGTGACAACACTCCACATATTCCCGCTCCCCCCGCAAACATGCAAAACCAAGATCTGGTCCCAAACTGTGTCCTTAAATCTCACCTCAAAAGATTAGTGCTGTCTACAACTTCAGCCCAAAGGATGCGTTTTCCCAAGCCGAATGAACGAGATTATATTCTGAAGAGTTCCTACCATCACTCTCAACACTAAAGGAAATAAAATTGAATTTGAGAAAACAGCTAAGTCGGTTTGCAAGCAACGTTTGGACCAAAAAGCCTTGGAAATTTAGTGTTTAAAAATGGAACGCCATCCTGCTTTTGGGGAACAAGGGCACAGTCTGGCATACACACGATCACACAGTACCAAAGCAGCATGCTGATTTTACATATTTGAGTTAACTGAGATTTGTAGAAGGATCCGCACTACAAATAAAAGCTGCCACGTGGATTACCCGTACCTCTCGAAATGGAGCCAGAACTGAAAACTCCAATGCACGTCTGACACCTCTGCTCTGGAGCCCACCCCGCCCTCACCCTCATCCCCACTCCCACCCCGCTCTGCACCGAACACATTCGCACTGCAGCTGAGAAAGGACCACATCGCAAATGATCTCTGTAGATTCACAGGCACACTGTCCATTTCGAATGAACGAATCCATCTTGGAGCTAAAAGGGAGCTATCTGCTTCTGCCTGCCGCCTCCTGCCAGGTAGATAAGCTATTCCCACTTTACAGATAAGGTAAATACGAACCACAAGCTAGGAGGGTCAGAATGGCTTTATCATGGACTGAGGGCTGTAGCGACAACAGCGTAGTATTGAATCCAATGATTCCCACGAACGCGTACGGGGCGCATGAAACACAGGGGGAACTGGGCGATCATGCAGGCGGACATGGAAATACGCTAAGCAATCAGAGTCACCGTGAAAAAATCATGCAGCTTAAGTAGCGAGCCAGAGCTGTGCAAATTAGCCCTCAGTCGGAAAGAAGGACGCGGGGGGAGGGGAGCCTTGCGGGGGAAGAGGGGTGGGTGGGGACAGTTGGGTGAAAACAGAAGAGGAAAGAGGGCGGAAGGGACTCTCATGGTTCTGTTGCAGTTTCTGGGGAAGAGAATCGGAGACCCTACTCCGATTCTACCATATGGTTTTTTTTCTGCCGCTATTGTGGAAACAACATAACTTGTAGTCAACCACATTCCCCTGGTGGCAACAGGGGTAAGATACACTGCAAAGGCAGAAGCGCCGGGTCAACGCCTCTTGTGTCCCCGTAAACGTGCAGGCGGGTGCGTGAGGCTCGGGGACAGGCACAGAGTCGCTGGGAGGGACTCGTCAGATCCCCTGGCCCGACGGGGAGATGGTTTCCTGCAGAACGAGGTGCAGGAGGTGGTTCTGCTCGGCGCTCAACAGGGGCCACAGCTCCACCTGCAGCGACTTGACGGCTTCCGTGTCCTTCTCGTGGGTGGCCATGACCAAGGACTGCAGCAGCAGGAAGAGCTCCTCGGGAAGCGGGCCGCTGCTGTCCTGCCCGTGGCCGTCGAAGGCCTCCCAGGAGTACTTCTCCAGGGTGTGCGCGTGCTCCGGCAGGAGCTTGGCGGGCGGCGGCTGCAGCAGCAGCAGCAGCAGCACGCGGGACACCTCGCAGCGGACCAGCACGTCGGCGAAGGCGCCCAGCGCGGCGGGGGAGGGCGCGGCCGCGGCCGTGGACCCCGCGCCGGGCGGGAGCAGCGCGAGCGGTGGGGCGGAGGCCGCGCCGGCCCCGGGCTGCGGCGCCGGCGGCTTGGGCTGCAGCTGCGGCGGGGGCTGCGGCCCCGGCGGCGGCACCGGGTGGCCGCCGTGCTCCCGCGCCAGGAGCTGCATGCGCGTGAAGAGCGCCAGGGCGCCGCTGTAGTCGCGCGCCAGCAGCTGGCAGGACGCGGCGTCGCCGAGCGCCTGCAGGGCGGCCAGGGGCAGCTGGGGCAGCTGCAGCTGCGCGGCGCGTTGGAAGTGGCCGGCGGCGGCGGCCGGCTGGCCCAGGTCGCGCAGGGCGGCCGCCAGCTCGAGGCAGAGCGCGGCGGCGGCAGCCGGCTGGCCTAGCTCCAGGTGCAGGCGCACGGCGGCGCCCAGGGCGGCGGCAGCGGCCTGCAGCGGCTCCCCGTAGGCGGCGGGGCAGGCCAAGCGCTGGCGCGCGTCGCGCTCCTGCCGCAGGAAGAGGCGCGCGGCCTCCGTCAGCGCCAGCGCCTCCCCGGGCCCGTGGAAGAGCGCCTGCTGGCAGCGGGCCACGGCCAGCTGGCACCAGGCCGCGTACGGCAGGCACTCCTGTGCGCGCAGCTCGCGACCCAGCTGGCCGAACTGCTCGCCGGCCTCCGCCACATTCGGCTTCCGCAGGAACCGCTTCTTCAGCTTGTTGCACACCTGGCGGTAGCGCGCCAGGAAGTCCCCGGCCTCAGGCCCGGGGCCCGCACCGCCACCCAGGCCGGCCGCGGAAGCCGCCATGATCGCCGCTTCTGCACTTCCGGGCGCACTGACGCAAGTGGGCGCACGTGCGGGGCGACGGCGGCGGGCTGAGACGTGCCCTGCGTCGGGCTCCGGCCCACCACGCGACCGCGCCGGCTCGGCCGCCGGGAGCTCTCGTCGCCCTGGTGATATGCAAAATAGCAAGCACGGAGGCCCGGCTGGGACAGGCTGCGGGTGGCGTATGCAAATCGGGGGCCCTGGGGCGGGGCCTGGCCCGCTGTCCGGGGTTCTGTGAGCGGACCAATGGTGCTGGGGCGGGGCCTGGCTGGGCGCCCCCTGTTGCTAGGTGACATATTTTTTTAAAAATTTATTTATTTAATTTATTTATTTTTGGCAGTGTTGGGTCTTTGTTGCTGTGCAGGGGCTTTCTCTAGTTTCGGCGAGCGGGGGCTACTCTTCCTTGCGGTGCGCGGGCTTCTCATTGCGGTGGCTTCTCTTGTTGTGGATCATGGCTTCTAGGCGCGCGGGCGTCAGTAGTTGTGGCACATGGGCTCAGTAGTTGTGGCTCTCGGGCTCTGGAGCACAGGCTCAGTAGTTGTGGCGCACGACCTTCTTTGCTCCGCGGCATGTGGGATCTTCCCAGACCAGGGCTCCAACCGGTAGGTGACAGCTTGTTTACGCAGGTTGCCAAGAAGGGCGTCTCTTGGCATCGCTAGGGGAACACAACCAAAAACTTTTGACCCCACGTGGCCCTAATTCCGACTTTGCCTATGTGTTTGTTCATTGTGTCCTGCCCACCCCAATCCCGATCACGCCTCAATCTTCCCGTCAAAGCCCCTGCCCCATGGGAGTCCATGCCAAGCGCTCTGTCCACCCACCCCTGCCTCCCGAACCCAGGGCGGTCGGTCGCCTTGGCACCTTCACCCTATCACGACACCGCCCTCGCGGTGTCGAGCGCCGCCGCAAGGAACCCCGTCCCTCTGGGGACTTTGGCCTGGCTCCGACTTGCTCAGAGCCAGCGGGGGAGCCTTCTGTTGTCCGGCCTCACCCCAGGCCCCAGTCCGCCCCCAGCCCCGCCGCAGCCAGCCTCTCCCACCCAGGGCCACCCCATGCACTGTCACCGTGGGAGACCGCTCCTCTCTGTCTGTGATCCCCGACTCCACGCCCCCCACCCCCCAACTCCGGCCAGACCCCCGCCCCCATCCCTCCGACGAGGGGTGTCCCACCACCACCACCTCCCACTCCAAGTGAGTGAAGCATGCACAGGGGGTCTCTTGAAACACTTTATTGACTCGCAGTGACTGTGCCCAAGGCGGCGGGCAGGCCGGGGCTGCCCGGGTTGTGTGGTCGGTCGGTGAGCGGGCCTGGCGCCTGACGGCCGCGCCCCTGGGGGCCGGGGACCCAGGTGTCGTTGGGCAGCTAGGGCTGGGCCGGGGCCACCTGGGAGATGGTGTTATAGTCCTGAACAAGTCGCTGAGCAGCGTATTGCTGTGGGCCGCCAAGTCCACCAGCTCCGGAGTGAGGCGCCTCCTGCCGCTGTTCTGGGCCTCATGGCGCACCAGCTCCAGGACCCTGGCCGCCAGGTATTGGATGATGGCCACTAGGTAGACGGGTGCGGACGAGCTCAGGCACTGGGCATAGTGGCCCTCCCGCAGGAGGTGCTCCATGTGGCTCACGGAGAAGGACAGCTCGGCTCGGGCGGTGTGGGAGCGGCGACCGGGTGACCCTCGATGGCCCCTCTTCCCCGGCATGCTGGCCGTTGGGCGTGCTTTCTGCGACGGCCTCGCTCTGCGGTCCACTGGGATGAGGTGCGGCGGGATGAGGGGCAGTCGGTTGTGCCTGCTGGTCCCAACATCTCAAGACAACCGGTGTTCTCAGGCCCCTCCTCCGTATCGTAGCGACCATAGTCCGGGCTCTCATTGGTCGGGGAGCACCCTGTGAGGTCACTGCTTTCCCATAACCCCTCCTCCACCCCACCTCACCCCGCCCCCACCCCCTCCGCCGGGGTCCTGGGCCTGGAAAGAAATGACGCCGGCAGGATCCTGCTCGCTGTGCTCGCTGGACCCTCTCTTTGGTGGAACTCTCACTGTCCACCAGACGGGAACTTTGTACAGAGAAGGCAGCTAATGGCGACCATCCAGGGGCACCAAGTATACACTGGCGGTGCTGGGCCACCATCACGACTATATATCTGCTTCCAAATGAATAATATTCCTGGCTGAATAATATTCAGCAGGCTGAATAACATTGCAATGCGTGGCTAGACCACACATGTTGTGTATCCGCTCAGCAGCTGATGTACATTTGGGTGACTTCCACCTTGTGCCCGTCGGGCATAGTGCTCTGGTGAACATTCCTGGGCAGGGTTCTGTTTGAACACCTGTTTTCAACTCAGTTGGGTTTACAACCCATGGGATAGATCTATGGGTTTATTTCTGGACTCCACTGATCTATGTGTCTATCCTTATGCTAGTAGCACATAGTTTTGATAACTGAAGCTTTGGACTAAGTTTTGAAATAGGGAAGTGTGAGTCCTCCAACTTTTTTCTTCTTTTCCAAGATTATTTTGGCTATTCAAGGTCACTTGAAATTCCGTATGCATTTAGGATTGGCTTTTACATTTCTGTAAAACAGAGCGTTGTGATTTCCATAGGGATTTCATTAAATCTCTAGACGACTTTGGGTGGGATTGCCATCTTAAAAGTATTAAGTCTTCCAGTCCACAAAATCTGCTGTCTTTCCCCTTTCTTTTTAAGGTCATCATTAATTTCTTTCAGCAGTGCTTTGTAGTTTTCAGTGCACAAGACTTGTACCTCCTTGGCTAAATTTATCTCTGTGTGTTTTATTCCTTTTGATGTTGTGTGAAATAGAACTGTTGTCAATTTCATTTTGGATTATTTTTTCATTGCTAGGATATGGAAACACAACAGATTTTTGTGTGTTGATCTTGTATACTGCAACTTGGTTGAATTCGTTTGTTAACTCTGATAGTGTTTTGTGGATTCTTTAGGGTTTCCTGTACAGAAGAGCATGTCATCTGAGAATAGAAGTAGTTTAACTTCCTTTCCAACTTCGATGCTTTTCATTTCTTTTTCTTGCCTCATTGCTCTGACTAGGACTTCCGTTACAGTCTTGAGTAGAAGCACTGAAAGCAAGCATTCTTCTCTTGTTCCTGATGTTAGGGGAAATGCTTCCAGTCTTCCACCATTGAGTATGACATTAGCTAGGGTATTTCATAAAAGCCTTTTATTTTGTTGAGGAATTTCCCTTCTATTCTTAGTTCGCTGGGTGTTTTTTGTTTGTTTGTGTTTTAATCATGAAAGTTGTTAGATTTTGTTGAATGCTTTTTCTGCATCAACTAAGATGATCATGAGGGTGTTTTCCCCCTTCATTTTATCAATGTGGTTTTGACTAATCAGTTTTCTTATGTTGAGCCATCCTTGCATTCCTGGGATAATTCCTATTTGGACATGGAATGTAATATTTATAATATGCTGCTGGATTCAGCTTGCTAGAATTCTTCTGAGGATTTTTGCATCGATATTCATAAAGGCTATTGGTCTGTAATTTTCTTTCTTCTGGTATATATGTCTGGCTTTGGTATCAAGGTAATGCTGGCCCTATAGTATGAGTTAGGATGTTTTTCCTCCTTTTCTATCTTTTGGAAGAGTTTGGGAAAGGATTGGCATTAATTCTTTAAACATTTATTAGAATTCACCAGTGAAGCCACCTAGCACATAGTTTCTGGCACATAATACATGGAATCTAGGATTTCTGTAGTCATTAACTATTTGTTGAATTAATACATTGTCTTCCTAAGAAGGTATCTAATCAAGACACAATAATTGAGTTAAAAATGAAGCAGATCTATTTATCAAAAATAATGCTGTGCCTACAGATTGTCATACTGAGTGAAGTAAGTCAGACAGAGAAAGACAAATACATGATATCACTTATATGTGAAATCGAAAAAAAAGTGTGCAAATGAACTTATGTACAAAACAGAAGTAGAGTCACAGATGTGGAAAACAAACTTATGGTTACCACAGGGGTAAGGGGGGGATAAATTGGGAGATTGGGACAGACATATACACACTACTATATAGAAAATAGATAACTAATAAGGACCTACTATATAGCACATGGAACTCTACTCAATACTCTGTAATGACCTGTGTGGGAAAAGAATCTAAAAAAGCATGGATAAATGTATGTGTATAACTGATTCACTTTGCAGTACAGCAGAAACTAACACAACATTGTAAATCAACTATACTCCAATAAAAATATTTTTTAAATGCTGTGATTTCTGGGGCAATGCTATACATTTATTAACATTTTTATCCCATAGGAAGAAAAAATTGTTACATGGAAGAACAATTTTTTAAATTCCCCATAATACTATAACTCTGATGGCTTATTATATAACAGCCATACATTGATTCCTGTTTTAGTGTATTCAAGCAGATAGAGAATCCCAGGTGTTTTATGAGAGAGGATTTTCAACTTTCTTTTTTCTATATACCATGATTTAAATCTAGGCCTTTTGAATTGGAATTACTACCATATTTCTCAAGCTGTTCCTTATTCCTTAAATATGTCATGTACTTTTCTGTAGAACCTAGACATGTCAAGTTCCTAAACCCCAGAAGTTGGATATTAACATGTGTCTCATGAATTCATACACAAGGGATCGTTAATTAACGCCCCACAGCGCACACACACACACACACACACACACACACACACACATTATTGGAAGATCATCCTGAGACCATATGGCAGGCCGCCTACTCCAAGTCCCCTTTCACAGCTGCAGCCGACTCTGCCCTAAGCCAGTGTTTCTCAAACTGTATGGTTTGATTCAGTAGATCTGGAATAGGGCTCAAGATGTTGCATGTCTAATTGCTCCCAGGTGATTCTAATGCAGCTGGTCTGTGGCCCACACTGGATTAGCAAAGGCCTAAATGGCTTCCACAACTTTGATGAATGACCATTTTACAGGACCCCAAAGTAGACACTTAACCTGCTCAGACCTAATCTCCCTTGTTCCATTCTTCTCCCTGTGATTTTCTCCTTCGCATATTACATTCTAACATCTGGCTAGCCAGAATGGTTTTATTTGGGTGTTCGGTGCTGTTGAGAAATGCACAGAGCAAATTAGAAGAAAGATATGATTGGGAGGAATTGCTTCTTATTTTTTCTTCATTTTACATGTATCTGTGCTAATACCTCCCTACAGGTCTTCTTTGGCAATGTGGATTCATCTGGGATAAAACACAATATTTTTAACCCTCCAATTATTGCTCGGTATGTCCGTTTGCACCCAACGCATTACAGCATCCGCAGCACTCTTCGCATGGAGTTGATGGGCTGTGATTTAAACAGTAAGTGTCAAGTCATCCCATGTCCTTACCTCTCCCAGCCATGAGTAGGATGGCTAACCATCCTAGCTTTCCCGAGACTGGGGGGATTTCCCAGGACACAGAACTATCAATGCTAAAACCAGTACAGTCCTGGGCAAACCCATGACTTGGTCATCCTAACCATGGGATTCCCCAGGGGCAGCCACCTCCTACACTGCTATTAACGAGGCAAATCAAAGTCCAACAGAGCTGAGCAGAGCTGACAAGGAAATAGGGGGCATCTTAACAGTAGCAGGCAAAAGTTAGTGCCTGGAAAATGACTTCGTGATGACGATAGCCCTAGAACATATCAGTGGAGACGGGCCAGCAGGACCTCAGCCGCAACTTGTTCTTGTGATTACATTCTCCTTTCATTTCTCCGAGGTTGCAACATGGCACTGGGAATGGAGAGTAAAGCAATATCAGACGCACAGATTACTGCCTCATCCCACTTAAGCAATCTGTTTGCCACCTGGTCTCCTTCACAAGCCCGACTTCACCTCCAAGGGAGGACTAATGCCTGGAGACCCCGGGTAAGAGAGAACAAATTTGCCATATAACTGATGCAGAAGAAGGAGTAGTGGTTGGGAAAGGATAGGGTAAGCTCTTGACTGTTTCTTCAGTTACTTCTATCACCTGCTTGTTCCCACAAAGAGTGTCAAGGAAAGTTGACTATACACAGAAAACCCCACAGATATTTATTTAGTGGGTGTGCCATGTGAGTTCACACAGCATTCATTGGGGGAAAATGATCCCTAATTGAACCTCCTAGAAACAGAATATCTATATGTAGTACTGGGCTAATATTTGTCAAAGAATTGGAGTGGCTGAAATCCAGTTTTACAGAGAAATATCAACAAAGCAAAGGGTCATAGTTATGTACAGTTCATTGGGCACAGTTCTTTTCTGGAACCACTCAGTTTGTGATTTTCAATCACTGACTAGCTTGGGGAAATGGATGGAGTTAATGGTCTCTGTTCCCCCAGGGGCTTATTTTAAACAAAATAGGTTGTATAACACATTGCCAAACTTTTAATACTCTAGTCAGTCTGTATATTACTCATATATGCATTCAGCAAACCTTTACTGGGCCCCTATTAAGTGGCTAACCCTGGGGATACAGAGATGAATCATGAAAAATTTCAGCCCTCAATTTGCTTCGAGTCTAATAAGGGAGACTGACAAACAGATAATTAATATGCAGAGTGATAAGTCTGTGATATGATTAAGAAGGGATTTGGGGATTTCTGGGAGCAAATAGTGACCAAAAAGATACTACTCTAATGCACCTGGTGCATTCCCCAGGCAAATAATCAAAAAGAGTGGCTGCAAGTGGACTTCCAGAAGACAATGAAAGTCACAGGAATAACCACCCAGGGGGTGAAATCTCTGCTCACCAGCATGTATGTGAAGGAGTTCCTCATATCCAGTAGTCAAGATGGCCATAACTGGACTCTGTTTCTTCAGAATGGCAAAGTAAAGGTACGCTATCTCACAGGAAAGGCACAAAGCCTGTCTTAGAACTTGACATTTAGAAACAGAACAAGGTTGATATGACCAGACTTTCAGGATAAACTTTACCGAGTATCTATAGTAATAGGACACTATGAAAAGCATTCTGGGAGGATACAGTGACTCCAAGCAAGAACGTATCATCCCAGGAAAGAGCAGAGTAGGGCCAAAAGCTGCTTATCCTCATAGATGTTGGTGTCATTCAGGATGGTGGCCCTTACCGACCTCTCTAGCATAGTCTGTCTCTTTTTTTTTTTTTTTCCGGTATGCGGGCCTCTCACTGTTGTGGCCTCTCCCGTTGCGGAGCACAGGCTCTGGACATGCAGGCTCAGCGGCCATGGCTCACGGGCCCAGCCGCTCCGCGGCATATGGGATCTTCCCAGACCGGGGCATGAACCTGTGTCCCCTACGTCGGCAGGCGGACTCTGAACCACTGTGCCACCAGGGAAGCCCTAGCATAGTCTCTTGCTACTTGCTCCTTGGCTTTCTAAGCTTCACCCATACTAAGGAACCCTCAAGTCCCTAAAAACAGCATGTTTTTTCTCACACTAGGCTTTTATATGTACTGTTTCTTCTACCTAGAACATTTTTTCTAGGTACTTCTTATTGACCCTTTCACCTGGTGCATTCTTCAAGTCTCAGATAAACATCATCTCCTCCAAGAAGAATTCCTTGTTCCCTCAAGGCTGCATTAAACATTTTTGCTTCTGGCAGTTTAGTGAACCAGAGTACTGATAATGTATGTTCTAGAGGACATTCCCATTTTAAAAAGGGCATATCTCTGATACATGCTATAACATGCATGGCTAAATTAATTAGAGCAGACACAAAAGGACAAATATTATATAATTCCACTTATATATTAGTCAGGGTTCTCCAGAGAAACAGAACCAATTGACTCACATGATTATGGAGGCTGACAAGTCTCAAGATCTGCAGGGTGAGTCAGCAAGCTGGAGACCCAGGAGAGCCAATGGCGTAAGTTTCAGTCTGAGTGTGAAGGTCTGGAAACGAGGAGAGCCAGTGGTGTAGTTCCTGTCTGAACCCAGGAAGTGCCAATATTTGAGTTTGAGCCCAAAGGCTGGAAAAAACCCCATGTCCCAATTCAAATGGGCCATGCAAAAAGAATTCTCTCTTACTCAGACGAGGGTCAGCCTTTTTGTTCTATTCAGACCTTCAACTGATTGCGTAACGCACACCCACCCGCTTGGGGTGGGGGGGACAGCAATCTGCTCTACTCACTCTACTATTTAAATGTTAATCTCATTCAAAAACATCCTCACCAACACACCCAGGATAATGTTTGACCAAATATCTGGACACCGTATGGCCTAGACAAGTTGACATGTAAAATTAACAATTACAGTGAGACTGAAAGTCGAATAGAGGTTACCAGAGGCTGGGAGCTGGGGAGGATGGAGAGTTATTGTTTGATGGAGACAGAGTTTCAGTTTTGTTTTTGTTTTTATTTTTTGGTTTTTTGTTTTGTTTTGGCCGTGCTGCGCGGCTTGTTGGATGTGGGATCTTTGTTCCCTGACCAGTGATTGAACCCGTGTCCTCAGCAGTGAGAGCACAGAGACCGAACCACCGGAGCACCAGGGAATTCCCCAGAGTTTCAGTTTTGCAGGATGAAGTATTTTGGAGATGGTTGGTGGTGATAGTTGCACAAAATTGTGAATGTACATGTTATGTACTTGTTGTCAAACGTACTTGTACGCTTAAAAACAGTTAAAATATATGTTATGTATATATTACCAAAATTTTAAAAAGGCTATAGCACTGATAGTACATACTTCTTTTTTTTTTTTTTTTCGGTACGCGGGCCTCTCACTGTTGTGGCCTCTCCCGTTGCGGAGCACAGGCTCCAGACGCGCAGGCTCAGCAGCCATGGCTCACGGGCCCAGCCGCTCCGCGGCATGTGGGATCTTCCCGGACCGGGGCACGAACCCGTGTCCCCTGCATCGGCAGGTGGACTCTCAACCACTGTGCCACCAGGGAAGGCCTACAGTACATACTTCTTAATGCACTGCTACACTCAATAAAGAAAGGGGACTCTCCAGCCTCCTCACCACCAACGGCAAAAAACAAAACAAACAAAAAAAAAGAGCTTTTATTTTAAAATAATGAGCTTAAATCAGAGCAAAGAGAGGTGAAAAATGAGAAAATGTAAAATGGAGGAACTTTCCTAAAGGGAAATGCTTATATTAGTGTTGTTCTCAGGAGACCAAGCTTCGAGCAAAATGCAAGAATGGAATGTGAGACTTCTGCATTAAGTAATGAAACCCAGAAAGTAGCAGAACTCGTTGCAGATAAGTAGCATCTCCTGGCTTCTGGAAGAATGATTTCTCTAGAGAAAAAGCATTCCCAGTTTAGGTCTCCAGGATTCCTACATATTAAAATGATAAGATCATAAACATAGATCAGCAAACATACAAGATAACAAGCCAACTTGACTACAAATGGGCAGAAACAATCAATACAAATTTAGAATCTGAAGAATACCAGATATTGACATTATCAGATATATATCATAAAGTAATTATGCACAAAATATTTAAAGCAATGAGCTATAGAAACATACAAATAAATGACAAATTATTAGGCAGTTTTGGAAAAAACAGTACTTTTAGAAATTAAAAAACGTCATTGTTGAAGTTTAAAAATCAAAGAAAGACTTAATAGTGAATTGGGCACAGCCAAAGAGAATTTAGTCACTGGAACATATATCTGAAGAAATTACCCAGAATGGAGCACAGAAGGTGAAACATATGAAAAAGAAATTGAGACATATGCTATACAGAGAAAGCCATATATATATAAGTGGAATCCAGAATGAATGAAAGAAATAGTGGAGAAGTGGCAAACAAACAAGGATGACCACTTTCACCACTTCTGTTCAACACTGTACTGGAAGTTATAGCCAGAGAAATTACAAAAAAAATAAAAATAAACAAAAGGCATTCAGATTGGAAAGGAAGAAGTAAAACTGTCTCTCTTCACCAATGATATGATTTTAATCATAGAAAATCCTAAAGAACCCACAAAAAGCTACTAGAACTAATAGATGAGTTCAGTAAAGTTGTAGGATACATGATCAACACACAAAAATCTGTTGTGTTTCCATACACTAGTAGTGAAAAATCTGAAAAGAAAATTAAGAAAAACATTTCATTTACAATATCATCCAAAAGAATAAAATATTTAGGAATAAACTTAACCAAGGAGGTACAAGACTTATACACTCAAAACTATAAAACATTGCTTGAAAAATTAAAGAAGACCTAAATGAATGGAGAGACATCCTGGGTTAATGGATTGGAACACATTATTAAGATGGCACTACTAACCAAAGCTTTCTACAGATTCAGTGCAATCCCTATCAAAATCCCAATGGCCATTTTTGCAGAAATGGCCAAGCTGATCTTAAAATTCATCTGTAATTGCAAGGGACCCAAAATAGCAAAAACAATATCTTGAAGAAACAGTTACAGGATTCACACTTCCCAATTTCAAAACTTACTACAAAGCTACAGTAATCAAAACACCGTGGTAGTGACATAAAGATAGAATTCAAGTCCAGAAATAACGCTATACATCTATAGTAAATTGATTTTCGATAAGGGTGCCAAGACCATTCAATGGGAAAAGAATAGTCTCTTCAACAAATAATGCTGGGGAAACTGGATAGCCACATGCAAAAGAATGAAGTCACCACACACCATATACAAAAATTAATTCAAAATAGATCAAATACCTAAATATAAGAACTAAAACTTTAAAACTCTTGGAAGAAAATATAGAGGTAAATCTTCATGACCTTGGATTTTACAAATGGTTTTTTAGATGTGAACCATAATCACAAACAACAGAAGAAAAATAGATACGAAAAGAATTCTTAAACTCAACAAAAAGACAACCAAATTTAAAAATAGGCAAAGGACTTCAATAGGCATTTCTCCAAAGAAGATATACAAATGGCCAACAAGCACATCAACACCAACATCATTAGTCACTAGAAAAATGCAAATCAAAACCACAGTGAGATATTACTTCACACTTACTAGGATGGCTATAATTTTTTTTAATACAGAAAGTAAGAAGTGTTAGCAAGGATGTAGAAAAATTGGAACCCATACCGCTGATGGCAATCCGAAATAGGCAGCAACTGTAGAAACCATAGAATTACCTTATGATCTCAGCAATTCTGCTACTGGGTATGTACCCAAAAGAACTGAAAATAGGCAATTAACAAAAACTTGCAGGCAAATGCTCATAGTCGTACTATTCACAATAGCCAATGGGTGAAAATGACACAAATGTCCATCAACTGGTGGATAAACAAATTCTGGTCTATCCATACAGCTGAATATTATTCAGCCATTAAAAAACATAGACATGCTGATGCATGCTACAATATGGATGAACCTTGAAAATATGCTAAGTGAAAGAAGTCAGACACAAAAGACTACATATTGTATGACTCCATTTATATGAAATATCCAGAATAGGAAAATATAGAGAGACAGAAAACAGATTAGTGATTACCAGAGATTGGAGAGAAGGGTAAACGGGGAGTGGCTTCCTGATGGGTACTGGATTTCCTTTTGGAGTGATAGAAATATCCTGGAACTAGATAATGGTGAATGTACTAAATGCCACTGAATTTTACAATTTAAAATGGTTAAGATGATAAGTTTTATGTTATGTACATTTTACCACAATAAAAAGGAACCAGAAGACACATACATTACCATAATAAGAGTGACAAGCTGACAGGCGATTTCTAAGCAATAATGAAAATCAGAAGATAATTAATGATATCCATGTGATGCTAAAAGGAAAAATCTGAAACCTGCCCCCAAAAGAAAGAAAATCTGGTGAAATATTTTTCATGCATTCAAGCAAAAACTAAAAAAATTTTTCAGGGACTTCCCTGGCAGTCCAGTGGTTAAGACTCTGAGCTTCCACTGCAGGGGACCTGGGTTCAATCCCTGGTGGGGGAACTAAGATCCCGCAAGCTGTGCAGCCACAGCCAAAAAAAAAAAAATTTCCAACTTGCATGACTGATTTTACCACCCAGTAAAATCCTGCCAACATAAAAAAATGAGGATATTTATTAACCTTATGACAGTAAATTTGGAAAATTAGGTGAAATGGATAATTTCTAGTAAATATAACTTACTCAAGAAGGAATCAAAAACCCTGAAACTCCTACAACCATTTTTTTTTAATTGGCCACGCCCCACAACTTCCTGGATCTTAGTTCCCCGACCAGGGATGGAACCTGGGCCCCCTGCAGTGGAAGTGCGGAAACTCCTACAACCTTTGAAAAATTGAATTGGTGTTCAAAAATCTTCCTACAAAGAAACCTCCAGATTCAGATGGCTATGCTAAATACTCTACCAAATTATCAAGGGAGAAATAATACCATTATTACAAAGATTCTTCCAGAAAAATGGAAGAAGCTTGTATTTACATTATCCAACTCTTTAAATGATGACAAAAAAATCACAACAAAGACAATTTTATTAGAAAAGAAAATAATAGGCCAACTTTACTCATGAACATAGATCCGAAACAAAATATTAGCAATATGTATGTGTTAGATTTATCCTAGGAATGCAAGGTTGGCTTAACATTAGAAAATTAATGCAATCCATCACATTAATGAACTTCAGGATTATACAGCCAATAAATGCTGAGAAAAAGATTCATACAATTCAATATCTATTCTTAATGGGAAAATTTGGCAAACTAAGACTAGTAGGGAAACTACGCAATCTGATAAAGGATATTCACAAAAATTTTACAGCAAATATTTTAGGTGAAACACAGAAAGGTTTCCCTTTGAGATTAAAAATTAGATACCATTTATCTATTGCTGCATCACAAACTACCCTGAAACTTGGCCACAATCTTGTGGATCGGGAATTTAGGTTGATCTGTCCGTCTGGTTTGTCTGTGATCCATGGGGTTTCAGTGGGTATGGACGGATGGATCTACTTCCTAGATGGCTTCTTTGCTCACCTACCTGGTATCTTGGTTCTCCTTGACCTTTTCATCCACTGGTGTCTCTTCAGGGCCTCTCAGCATGCTGGTCTTAGGATAGTCACTCTTCTTACATAAAAGCTAGATTCCAAGAAACCAAGGTGGAAGCTGTCAGTCCTCTTGAACTTGGCACAGCATCACCTCTGTCGCCATACTCTATCAGCCTACAGAATCAATTGCCCACCGCAACTTAAAACAAATCAAAAGACACATGCGCCCCAATGTTCACTGCAGCACTATTTACAATAGCCAGGACATGGAAGCAACCTGAGTGTCCAAGGACAGAGGAATGGATAAAGATGACGTGGTACATATATACAATGCAATACTACTCAGCCATAAAAAAGAATGAAACAATGCCATTTGCAGCAACATGGATGGACCTAGAGATTATCATATAAGTGAAGTAAGCCAGACACAGAAAGACAAATATCATATGATATCACTTATATGTGGAATCTAAAAGAAATGATACAAAAGAACTCATTTACAAAACAGAAATAGACTCACAGACATAGAAAACAAACTGATGGTTACCAAAGGGGAAGGGTGGGGGGAAGAGAGATAAATTAGGAGTTTCGGATTAACAGATACACACTACTATACATAAAATAGATAAGCAACAAGGATTTACTGTATAGCACAGGGAACTATATTCAATATCTTGTAATAACCTATAATGGAAAAGAATCTGGAAAAAAAGTATATATAACTGAATCACTTTACTGTATACCTGAAACTAACACAATATTGTAAATCAACTATACTTCAATTTAAAAATACAAAAGGGCATTCCCTGGAGGTCCAGTGGTTAGGACTCTGTGCTTTCACTGCAATGGCCTGGGTTCAATCCCTGGCCGGTAAACTAAGATCCCGCAAGCTGCGTGGCACGGCCAAAAATAAAAAAGTCTAAATACACCTACCTCTCCATGGGAGGAGTATCAAAAAATTCATAGCCATCTTTAATCTGCCCCATCCACTTTTATTAAAAACTGTATTGGAGGTCCTAAGCCATGCAGTAAGGTAAGAAAAAGAAATAAAATGTGTTAGGATTGGGGAAAAAAACCCTCTCATAATATGTGGAAGATACGATGGCATACATAGAAAATCCAAAAGAATCTATCTAAATTATTAGAATTACTAAGATAAGTTTGCAAGCTTGCTGAAAACAAAATCAATAGAAAATTTTATTGTATTTCTACATGCCAGAAACAAATAGAAAAATAATTTAAAATAGCATTTTAAAATTCCAAATACCGAGTTGTGCATTCTCATCAAATAATGGCAGCTGCCTAAATCTCTCCATACAGCCTTCAAAAACCATCTCTCTAACTATCTCTCTCTCTGTAGATATATTTTAAAATTGCAAATAAAACCACCCATAACTCACAGAATAACTAGAAGACAAAGAATACCATAAGTTTCAGTGGTGGAAATTAAGTGTTCTGGAAAAGCAAAAATGAGTCACAAAATCACAAGACATATCTTCCTATCCCATCTGTTACAGAAATTGCGCTTCTCTTTATCAACAGTAGAGGGTGCTTGTGGACTAAGAAACCTAACAAGCCACCCAACCCTCTTATCTCTGACTACATATTGTACAGCCACCTCATTGCTGTGGCGAATGAACAGGAAAGAGCAGATGAGGTAAAAGGTGTCATTCTTTTACTTTATTTATTCATTTATTTACTTATTCATTTATTGTTGGCTGCGTTGGGTCTTCGTTGCTGCGCGCGGGCTTTCTCTAGTTGCGGCGAGCAGGGGCTACTCTTCATTGAAGTGCGCGGGCTTCTCATCGCGGTGGCCTCTCTTGTTGTGGAGCACGGGCTCAGTAGTTGTGGCTCACGGGCTCGGTAGTTGTGGCTCGTGGGCTCTACAGCGCAGGCTCAGTAGCTGTGGCGCACGGGCTTCGTTGCTCCACGGCATGTGGGATCTTCCCGGACCAGGGCTCGAACCCGTGTCCCCTGCATTGGCAGGTGGAGTCTTAACCACTGCGCCACCAGGGAAGTCACAAAGGTATTATTCTTGATTTTTCACTTCCTCCTTTTTTGAAAACTCCATTGACTTTGGGCTTCATAGTGGGACTCATGCTGACCAATGCAGTGTAAGTAGACATGATATAAACCACTTTCCAACAGAAGCTTTCAATGTGACCCTGTGTTTGGCTCAGTCTCTGGTGCCTCTGCTCTCTGCCATGAGATAAAAATGTCCAAGCTGAGAAGGCATGGTGTATGTGAGCCTTGGCCTGGAGCAGAGCCTAAGCCAACCCAGAACAGTCTTGGTTTCCAAATACCATTTCCTAGTAAAAGGAACCTGGGCTCCTTAGAGATTCCAAGACCAGAGCCAGGAAACTGCTAGGTGTTACTGGAACATCTTGGAGTCCATTATCATCATCAAAATATAAAGGGAGAGGAGACGTTCTTCTCCACAGAAGAATTCCAGCTAATAAATGTAGAAGACATGACAAAATTAAGAAACCAATCATCAATACAGTATATAATACTTGTAAGGGACTTCAGTAGATATTAAAACCATTGGATGAAAGCTTAATGTGGAACAGAATGTTTACACAGTCTCAAAGTCTAACCCCACAGATTGTTAGGTAAGGGAAGTTATTACCTTTATAAAAGAGAGATCTGGTGGACATCACCTTAACTAAGGGTCAAACTCTGGAGGAATCGGCATCACGTGTCCTCTGATGTGATATGGTGGGAAAGGCACATCACCTAGTTAATATTCTCACTAATGATGTTGAACTGAAATCTAATAATAAGAAAACAGTCACACAAATTTAGAATGTGGGACATTCTACAACGCAATGGTCCTAGACTTTTTAAAATGTCAACACCATGAAGGACAAAAAAAGACCAGAGACTAGGAGTCTGTTGTAGATTAAAGGAGATTTAAGCGTTCCTTGTATTATTCTTTCAGTTTCTTGAGGGAAAAGATCAAGGAATAAGTCTAACAGAAGATGTACAAGCCTCCAAAGTATGCCACAAATATTTACCCAAGAACCTCTTTTGTTTCCCGAAAGTTTTATCAAACACACAAACTTTAACAAATGTTTATAGTATGTTTGCTACGTATATACTATATATATTGTACGTGTGGAAGGTCAGTGACCAAGGTCTCTGCTGTCATGGAACCAACATTTGGTGGTGAAAACAAATGAAATGGTCAATAAGCAGGTAAACAGATAAATGAGAAGATTCTGAATGGTGTAAAGGAAATGAACAAGAGGAGATTCAGAGTCAACAAGAGTCCTGTTTCAGAGATAACATTTAAACTGAGACCCAAAGGCTTGGCGGGTTGAAGTATTTGGGAGTAAAATATCATGACGTTTACAACTTCCTTGAATTAGTTGGGAACGTGGGTGAGAAGATTCCAGAGGGAAGCCATAGCTGGAAGCACGGCCTCCACAGGAGGTTAGCAAGGATGCTCTTAATTCTAGATGTCACAACCACTTTCCCAGGTACAGAGGCAGGGGACCGAGTCATCCAGTCACCTCCCAGGGTTCAATCCGGGACTACCGGAAGCGTGGATCCCTCAATTGGAAGTGAAAACAAGCGTGCGTGCTGGGCGATGGGCATTGGAGTGGGTGCCCATGAGGGGGCGGAGCTTAGGGAGAGTTACAGACCAAGCAGGAGGCCAATGGACTTGGGGAGCCTCTCGGGGGTGTGTGTGTGTAAACATTATAACTCTTTTCCTGTCAACCAACAAATGCTATCTCTCCTCTTTCAGATTTTTCAGGGAAATCAAGACTCCTTCACACCCGTGGTGAACGCTCTAGACCCCCCGCTGTTTACCCGCTTCCTTCGAATTCACCCGCAGAGCTGGGCGCGCCACATCGCCTTGAGGCTGGAGCTTCTGGGCTGCGAGGCGCAGCAGCAGTACTGAGGCCCGGTCCTTCCTTCCTGGCCCCGGGCCCTTTCCTGATTCGGGTCCAGCATCCCTCTGAGCCCGCCCTCCGGGTCACTTCCTGCCCCACGCTGCCCACGGTGCCATCGTTTTTCTATGTATTTCAATTCCTCAGTCCCGGCAGATATGCCCTGAAGCCTCCCAAATCAATCGTCATGTGTCCTGCGTTCTCTGGGGCTGTTGCATCCAATTTACCTCTTGCGCATTTGCTGCGGCCGCTCCCAGATTGGTCCTTCCTTCCAAGGTACTCAGGCAAAAAGCAATGAGGAAACTCAGCTGGAAAGCATTCTCCTCTGGACACGGCCACCACTTCCTCCTCTGTGGTGACCAAGAAAGGTCATGATCATACCAGGCTTCTAAAGGACATATTTTTAATATTTCCACAGAAAAATGAGGAAAATCCATGGCTCTCTGGGATAGGAGATACAACATTGTAATTCTAATCATGCACTCATTTTACTCCCTCCTCAGCTAATTTCCTGCTGAAACGACACAACCAAATGTACCAGGAAATTCTGTACCCTAACTGCCCAAGAGGAACCCCCACCTCGCCCCATCCCTGACAGATAAGGTTGGGAATGGCTTACTGTCCTGTAAAAGTCCATTAAGGTTAGAGGTTAATTTACAGAAATCAATAAGGTGATATGGTTTGACTCCCTGTAAAAGGTTAACCACTTTTATGTCTAACTTAATCATCTTGTTTTGGCATTCTTTTCCCATTGACCACATACATCTTTATTTTTCAAATGCTCTTGGAACCAGCTCTTTTGTCTTCCCGCTGGTTCCCTCAATAATCAGTTAAACAAAACATTGATGTGTGAAAACAAATGCCTTTGAGAGTTGTGCTTTTATACTGGAAATAAAAATGTGAACAATGAAATTTTATAATTTATGAGGTGAAGCTAACATTTAAAAAATTAGAAATGGAGCCTTGATCCAGTAGCAGAGAGAGAGATTCTTAACCTTGACATCCATTAGCACTAGAAGGAGTAAAGGCAGTAGTCTGGCCTCTGGCCCATCCCACAAACCCCCCTTTTATAAGTTTTCTAGAGGTTGTGACCAACCAGAATCCGGGAGAGGCTGCAGCAGAACGTAGTGAACCTAATGTGAGAAATGCTGTACTTGCATCGCCCAGATCTCCCGGGATCACTTTTACGAGTTGAGTGTTTGCAATCATACTCCAGCTGATTTGGCTAATGGGGGGGGCCTGTACTCAGAAACCTACAAGACCCTGATGAAGATGACACAGATGGACAAATATACTGTGTTCATGGACTGGAAAAATTAATATTGTTAAAATGACAATGCTACCCGAGGCAATCTACAGATTTAATGCAATCTTTATCAAAATACCAATGGCATTTTTCCAGAACCAGAACAAACAATTCTAAAATTTATATGGAAATACAGAAGACCCTGAACAGCCAAAACATCTTCAGAAACAAGAACAAAACTGGAGGAATCATGCTCCCTGACTTCAGACTGTATTACAAAGCTACAGTCATCAAAACAGTATGGTAATGGCTCAAAAACAGACACATAAACCAATGGAACAGGATACAGAGCCCAGAAATAAACCCACACACCTATGGTCAATTAATCTATGACAAGGGGACAAGAATATACAATGAAGAAAAGACAGTCTCTTCAATATGTGGTGCTGGGAAAACTGGACAGTTACATGTAAAAGAATGAAATTAGAACATTTCCTCATACCGTATACAAAAATAAACTCAAAGTGGTATAATTATTTTGGAAAACAATCTGGCATTATCTACAAAAGTTGAGCATAAAGATAGCCTGTGGCAATTCTGTTGGGTAATGACCTAGACCCAGAACTGCCATGTGAACCAAGAGACAGGGCAAAACTACCCATAACACTTCCCACCTGGAAACAACCCTTATTGCATATATTTCCTAGTGGCTCACTTTAATTGCAGTAGATTAATCCATTATATAATATATATCACAATTTATTTATCCATTGCTTTTCTGACTGATTCATTTATGCCAGTTCTTCTATGGAGCTGATCATCCTTTTTAAAAAATTGATTTGTAAGAGTTCTTTGTATGTTAAGGACATTAACCTATTATCTGTCATATATGTTGTGGAATTTTGCACCTAGTTTGTCATTAATCTTTTACCTTTCCTTACAATGTTTTGCTGTATGAAAGCTTTACATTTTTATGCAATAAATTTATCATTATTTTCACCTATGGCTTTGGGGTTTTATGACATATTCAAAGTAGCTTTTTTCACCCCAAGATTACAAAAAACTCCACTCATGTTTTATCCCGATATGTATATGGTTTTATTTTTGTTTAGTCCTTGATCCATCTAGAGTTTATTTTTGTGTGTATGGCTGTCACTTCAGTCAGTGCATCCGAATGAATAGCCAGTCGTCACATTAAACCATCTCTTTTTCCCCACTGAAATGAAATGCCACCTTTATCATCTATTAAAATCCCATACCTACACTATTTGAAGGTGCAGTAGACACCATGTGGCAAACAAAATATCTTAGAAAGCTTCAAGCCCAAGAGGATATGGCTACCATGAGGATGGGTTTCAGTATCAACACAAACGTTTATGCACAGACAGAAGAAAACATCTGTATGCTTAGCTGTCAAATAGAGGGAGACTGGGGGCAGGTCAAATGCAGTAGATGACATCACAAGGAGGTGTAGAATTCTATCTGGAACTTCAGAAACCTTAAAGGAAGACTCTGGCCAGCTTCTTCTTAAGACGGAGGCCTGATTCACTGGCTTCTTTGCCACCTTACCTGACACGGGTCTCAGCAGTGGATGAGAATGTCAGTTCTAAATGTCTTAAGTAATAGAAAGCTCAAATAGGGGTTTATTTTTCTCAGACCTAGTAGTTGAGAGGTGGGCAGATAGAGGTGTTGGTTTAGTGGCTTAAAATTGTCAGAGCCAGAATAGATGTCATTTTCTTGGCCTTTTCCTTGTGTCCATTGCCTGATGGTCACAGGATGGCTCCTCCAACCCCAGGTAACACTTAAAGAATGTTCAAGGCAACACAAAGGGGAAATGGTAGCGCCATTACTTTTATCAAGACAGCAGAAAGCCTTCCCGGAAGCCACCCATCAGATCTCCATTATGCCTCAGTGTCCAAAACTATGTCCCACAGCCATTGCTAGCAGCAAGGCTGGCTGGGAGAAAGCGGATTCCGCTTTTCTAGCCTCTCTGGTTGCACGTAATAAGTGAAGAGGGGGTGGTGATGCCTGGCGATGAACAATATCTGCCCGAAGTCACCACCCACTCATTCATTCAAAAAATATTTATTGAGCACCTGAATAGCCTATGTGAACAAAACAGAGAGGAGCACGTGGGGCTTGTTCCAGAGGAAATGAGGCTGAGGTGGAGTGATCAAGAGTAGATAACAGGCCACGAGGTCAGGGAAGTCAGTAGGATACTACCTGACTTACAACAAAGTGAGATCTCTTTGGCTGTTCAGTGGCAGCAAGCAGGAAGCTACGAACTCCTGTGACTGCAGAACTTCTGGGCCACCGCCACCCCCATGATGGACTGTGCCCCCTTATCCACTGAAATTCATACCTGGTTAACCATTTATACTGCTAATTTGCTGATTCAGTAATAAACCCAACTCCAAACAAAACAAAATGAAAAGGATGTGGGACTGAAAAAGTGGAGTCAAAGATGACACCACAGGGTTTGGCCTGGACAACTTAAGAGTTCTCACTAATTGAGCTGGAAAAGCCCAAAGGGACATGTGGTTTAGGAGGGGATGTCAGATACCTGATCCGATGGAGCACAGTCAACTTCTGTCTTGTGTTGTTTTGTTTCTTGAAGGCGGGTTGGTTTTTGCCTTGGAAACTGACTGTATTCAGGATTCGACAGTGTCAGCAAGTGAATTTTTCTTGTGTTCATAACAGCTTTAGGTTTGCAATAAAATCTAAACCACCATTTTCTGACTTTTCAGACAGAGCTGCCTCGGGACGAGCCAAGGGAAAAGCCATCTCCCCTCGGTGCAGGCCCTCGGGAGGGCCCATGGAACCCCCAAAGATGCTGAGCATTGGATTTCTGCTGTGCTCTCTGACTTGCCTCTTGTTGGAAACTGTCGCTTTGTCTCTGTCACCTTTATCTGCCTTCGGAATGCAAGACCAGGATGGATTGGAACCACGCTCAAGGGGTGTGTCTGCTGTTACGATGAATGTTCCTATCTTCATAGGACGTAAGATTCCTGTCTCAGGTCAGGAAAGAGTGATTCTGTATTTTTAAAAAAAATGTTCACAGGAAAGCAAAGTATTTCTGGTTTGGTTCAACAAGCATGAACCCACTAAGCCAAAGCCATAGGTGTCAACCTTCCATAAAATATGACAAATGCTCCCTGAGGACAAAGGGATAATTAAAGTTGTTTGGGGGGAGGGGTCAAGAAGGACTTCAGAAAGGAAGCGAAATTTAAGCTAAAGCTGATGAGCCACTGACCCATGGCTTAGCTGCTCCCAAAGCCCAGCGTGGTGCTGAGTCCCTTCCCATCTCTGGAAAGGGTATCGTTGTGAGTGGTGAACCCTCCTGACGTCACACCACAGACACTTTTGTTTGCCCTACCTCTTCCCCTGATCAGCAGACCCTGAACCTCCTTCTGCCAGCCGCCCCGGCCTCCTCCTGTCGGTGCCACTGGGCAGGCGGCCGTCTCCTTTCTCCTCACGGGACGCTCAGGGCCCTCAGCCCCCCGAACACCCTCTAGGCAACAGCATGGTGTCTATTGAGTCGTGCTCCTCGCTCACAGTGTACCCCATTGATTCACAGACACCTCCAAACAACCTTTAAGCGATCTGGGGCGGAGATCATTGCTCCTATTTCACATACAAGGAGGAAAAGATGATATCTATCTGAGGATACCTTTGTTTTCCCAAAAGTGTATTCCTTTAATCTCTTAGCACAGCAAAGTTGTTCGGAATATGGGCCCTGGGCAACTATAAGAACCTGAGATCTGGGACAACTATTTGAACTTGAACCAGGTTTCGAATCCCAGCTTCATCACTTACTCGGGCTCTCTTCAGTGACTGTCTATGTTCTTCCTGCAGAAACTTCCAGGTCCTGGCTGAGCAACTTCAGTGATTACCTGTGGGATCTCATCAGGAGCTCCATCCCTACAGCTGCCATTTTTGCTTTTCTGATCATCTCAGCAATCATGTGGACCCTCTGTTGCCTCACGTAAGCTGCTGGGGGGAGGAGAGGGGGAACCGAGGGAGAGGCAGGAACAGCCAAGTTCCACACCAGCCTGCGCATCTGTAACTAAGGAAAAGTTTTGAGGAAGGTGATTGTGGGAACACCGCTCTGAAAGTCCATGTGTCCCCCTTTGAAAAAGTCTCCTGCACTTTCTCTTTTTTTCTCTAACCCACTCCCTACGTTTCCAACCACTGACGTGTGACGTTTAAAGACCAGTGTTTGCAATTGATCTTTTTTTTTCTTATACTAACTTCATTAACTCCTAATTATCCTTCCCTTTAGTTTAGGACCTATACATGGAAAACATGTGATTAACTTTTCAACTGCCTGAAAATTTGCCGAAATATTTATTATTAAATCATATGAAGCCAAAGAGATTCCTGAAATAGCTAACAAAATACTTAAGCTTAGCTAGCAAAGCCTGAATTTCATTAATTCAATCAGTATTTACTAAGACATGACCACTTGCCTGTCTCTGTCCTGATTACTAGAGACAGAGAAATAAGACAACTGAATTATTACAACCTGGTGGCTCAGGGCTGTTCAACCTGCGGAATCTAATAAAGTGGCTGAGGTCAAAGATCAGGTGAAGGGTGTGGCATCCCCACCTAAGGCTCCTGATAACCTCAGAACGACCACAGATCAAGAACCATGTCTAGGAAACAAACTTGGATATGGTTCCTGGCACCTAGAACTCACAGGAGCCAAACAGAACTAAATGAGCTATTCATTGTTTGAGCCGTACAGCAGTACTCGGACCTCGGATCGGCCATGAGAAGGACACTTGCTTCAGGCACAGCCACAGATAATAGTGGACCGGGGGAGCGTCCTGGAGGATGGGCCACAGGCCAGGGAGCTCCCCCTTCTAGGAGGAAGAGCTGGGTCTGATCAATGTCTGACCATCGGGATTCCAGAATGACTACCGAGCAGGGACTGCTGTAGGCCTCCCGGTCTTCCTCTTTTCAAAGGGAAGGGTTTACAGCCGTTGCCCTCTTCCTACATCATCACTGTATGGGCCAGGGGTGGGGGTGGAAGCTGGAGACCAGGGGCACATGGTCTACTTCAGTTCAAAGCTCTCTTAACCAAGAAGAGCCACACCCAGACTTGAGAGAACCAGGTACTCTGGAAGCAGACTGTGTGGCGGGAGTGTGGTGTGCAGGGTATTATCAGGGATCAACGCCTGCGGGGGGCAGGGTCAGGGAGAAGCTGAACTGCCTTGCAAGCCCTGCAAGGCCTCCGGTGACCCCCTTCAGAGTTGTCCTTCCCCCGCCGCAGGAAGTACAGGCTCTGTGTTCACCAACCCTGTTCCTTCTTCCCAAGCACAGAGGAAGACTGCATTTCACAACTAAAGAAGCCAGGACTCAAGTCAACATACATTTGATTCTCTATCTTTTAAATCACTGTTGCTCAAACTCTGGCCAACAGGCCGGCTGCATCAGAAACATCTGAGGCTTTACTGAAACACGCACACACAGAGGGACTTCTGTGAAGACAGGCAGGCAACATGCTGAGAGAAATATTTCCTTTTTTGAAGTAAATGGCTCAGCCTGGGGAGAGAAACCAGTAAACCCTTGCTTGCTGGGAACAAACAAGGACAGTAAGAACAAAACAAAAGAAGACATGGATGACAAAATATAAAAGGATCCAAAAAGCTGGATAAACAAAGACCTTAGTGAAAGTAAGATTAGAGAAAAAAATGATAGATGCAGGAGACATAATTAATTTTTTGGTAGAAAACAACCAAAATAATTCAACAGAAGAAAACACTTCAAGGCATAATTTTTTTTTATATTGCAAAATTAAAGGAAGGTTTGAGTCTCTAGTCATACGGGGTGCATCAAGTCCCAGGAAAAATTGGCACTTGGGACCGGGCACATACTAGACGCCGAATAATACTTGATTTTTTATGGATACGTTTCACAGTCAGGATTGCAAACAGTTTCTCTGTGCCTCTCTATTCACCCTCTATAACCATTAGCGGTGGCCGTAAAGAAGGCTTAGGCTTGCTGCTTGCTACCTGAGGAAATCAGCATGGAAGCCTGGCTAACCTCTCGGGGCCCTGGCAAGTACGCAAAAATACACGTATTCAATCTAACGAATTTTTAGTACGGTTTATACTAGTGAAAAAATAGAACCAACTTAAATGATTCTTGGCTGGTTAAAGAAAGCAGTGGACATTCATACAATGAGTACTGTACAGTCACCAAAACGTCGCTGTAGAAGGGTAATTACATGGAATCAGATTCATGAAATATTGTTGAGTGGAAAAAAGCAGATTATAACAGAGGATATACAATTTCACCCAATTTGTTGTGAAAAACTATACGTACAGGGAAAAAATCTTTTAAGGACCTAACGAAAGATTTAGACATTGGCCATCTCCTTGTGATAGTGAATAGGTGACTTTAATTATCACTATTGTTGTTGTTATGTAGTTTCATGTTTATTTTTGTGTGTCTGCACTTTCCAATCCTTCCACAACAAAACGTATTGTTTAATTAGTACGTTTTTTAAGAGAAACTTTAAAAACAAAAGAAGAAAAACTATCTGATCACACTCCGATACCACACACTTACTCTTACTTTCTCAAGTCATGAATGCAGTTTTTGCAATATGAAATTACTTGGTTCATGATAAGAAAAGAAGCTGTCCAAAATCTTATCTTGGAAAAGGTGATGTAACTACAAAGTAGCTCTGTGCAGACCAAGACAGTGTACTGGAATTTAAACTCAGTTCAGCAGTCATTTTCTCTTCCTTTCCCAGTGTCCTCATAGGTGAACCAGTCCAATGAAGTACTAGAAGATTCCAAGAGAGTGCAGAGTGTGCTATTTGTGTGCATTGAGGAAGTATGTATCAGGTAAAATTAAATTGTCGGACTTCCCTGGTAGCGCAGTGGTTGAGAGTCCACCTGCCGATGCAGGGGACACGGGTTCGTGCCCCGGTCCGGGAGGATCCCACATGCCACGGAGCGGCTGGGCCCGTGAGCCATGGCCGCTGAGCCTGCACATCCGGAGCCTGTGCTCCACAACGGGAGAGGCCACAACAGTGAGAGGCCCGCGTACCACAAAACAAACAAAGAAACAAACAAAAAAGTTACGACACAATAGGGCTTTGTGGCCAATTAAGTTGGAGAGGTGCTGAAACAAATTTAAACATATTTCCTTCACTGTATGACGTATCGTGGCTATCTTTCCATATCAGAAAGTGTTGCATAGTATTCCTTGCAGTGGATTCGACAGAAGTCGTTTAACCACCCCCCATATAATAATAATTTAGGGTGTTTGTACTTGTTCACTATTGCAAATGTAATGCAGGTGATAGTTTTACACATTATTCATTTGCTTTCCCCTTTGCTGTTCTGAGTTGGAAATAATTCACTCCGTGGGCACTATTGAACACCTCCTGTTCTGGGAAGGTGACAAAACAAACACCAAGCCTGGCTCGGGTGGAAGGCACAGCAGGGCCAGGGGCTGGGATGAGAGTAAGGTCTGGTGGACCTCAGAAAGCATCTGGGCTCTACTGGGAGCCAACAGAAAGCAGGGAGCAGAGAAGGGACGTCATTTGATGGGTGTCTTTAAAGGGTCATCTCAGTTGCCACGTCGAGAAGGTCAGAAGCAGGGAGACCCAGCTGGGAGGTTTACCGAAATCCAGGTGAGAGACAGTTTCGTTGGGACCAGGGTGGGAATCGGCGGAGTTGCAGGAAGAGTCGGAATCCAGACAGAGGGTGAAGGAAGGAGCATCAGGGTTTGATTATGGGTCAGGTGAGGGGTGGGAAAGAGGGAGGCTCCGAGGATGCCTCCCAGACTTTGGGCCTAAGCACGGGCACGGACGGGGTTAGGAATTTACTCCTGAAAAATGCGAAGAGAAAGAAAGACCGAATGGATGTTCTCATTGATGTGGAGGTGAGATCCAGCCACACACCCTTTGTCCCACACTCCACACAGCAGGAGGAGACCATCCTCTGATCAAACTTGAAGTGACAGTTTAACTTATCAGCTTGCACTAACCTTTAAATCAGATTGGATGTTTACTTAAATTCTCCCCCGCTACTCAGCACATGGGAGCCGGGGACGGAAGTCTAAGTAGTAATGAAAAGAAGAGCTGCATCCTTACACACATCTTTATAGTCTTTATATCTTGCCCAGCTTGTTCCTTAAGACAAACTGCTGAACGTGCAGTCGTTGGGTCACAGGCCATGAGCATGTTAAAGCCTTACGCTGGTCCACGTAGCGCTTGTACGAGTTTCCAGGTTCCGCCTCTCTTGAACATTGCGTTGTTTCCTTGGTTTTCTTTACATTTTTGCCAGTTATGTTTGGCAATATATTATTTAATTTTGCTTGTATTTTAAAAATTCCTGAAGTACCCCTAGGCTTGGTGCCCCAGAATTTTTAAGCTGCTTTTTCTTTTTATAAATGTATTTATTTATTTATTTTTGGCTGCATTGGGTCTGTAATCCCCATCCTGTCTCCTCACGCCAGAGCCCTGCCTCTTTTTAAACTATAAAAACTAAATCATAGGCATGCATTCTCCTGTGATTTTCTGTTTTGAGATTCATCCACGTCGATGCCTGTAGCCCATTTCCACCCAGTTGTAAGAAAAGACCTCTAATCATTTACACCATCGACTGTAGACGGACATCTGTATTGTTTCTGTCTTTTTTATTCTAAATATTAATGCATGTCTTGTAGTGTACAAGTGCAAGAGTTCCTCTGAGGACTATCACACTGTGATTGACTATATCCGCATCCTTGAGAAGATGCAACACCACCAGCCTTTTAAATTTTTGCCAATCTGGCGGATAAGTAATGGTATCATATTGTTTTCTTACTTTGCATTCCCCCGATAACTGATGAGATGGAAGACCTTTTCATGTGTTTATAGGACATTTGTCTTGCTCTTCTATGAATTTTGCCCATTTTTCCAATTTTAGGTTCATTTATTCCTTATTGATCAGTAGGAATTCTTTCTATACTCTGTATACTAATATTTTGTAGGCTATAGCTGTGGAAAATGTCTTCCCTCAGTTTGAGGATTGTATTTTCATTCTCGATATGACATATTTTGATCAGCAGAAGTGCTTATTTTAATGTAGTGCGAGTTGGCAATCATTTTCCTCTGCGTAAGTGCTTTTCTACCCCAAAGTCATAAAGGATGTCTCCTATATTGTCTTCTAAAAGTTTTATAGTTTTGCCTTTCACCTTTAAGTCCTTCAGCTACTCGGAATACATTTTTGTGTGGTGTGAGGTAAAGTCTAATTTCATTTTTTAAAAACATTGTGAGAAACTATATTTTTCCAGTCATGAACTTTGAACTGAATTTGTGTGCCTCAAGGCAGTTCTAGGAATTGAGAAAAGCAGATAGCTGCAATAAATTCCAAGGAGCAAAGCCTGATTCTGAGCACTGAGCACCCTGAACTGGAACCAGCCGACCAGAAAAAGGCATGGGAATGTTGAAAAAAAGACCAGCTGTATGACCACGCATCCTCTGAGTCAGCCGACTTGCCCTCCCAGTACTTTTCCACCCTTGAGCTTTGCCTCGACAAAAACTTTTAACTACATTTTGCTCAAGGATTCACTCCCTCTGAAGTCCTCCGACTGCAATAGTTTAGATAGCGTGTTTGCCTTCACCTGTAACCAGTCTCGGTTTCTGTTTTGATCCTATGGATCCCCAGTCACCCTTACTGCAAGCGTGTCCTTTCCCTACTGCTCTACAGTGCCTCTTGTCATGTCACCATTTCTCGTCTCTCTTCTGTTCCAGTGGTCTATTTGTCTATTTCTGTGCCCATACCATGCTCTCCTAATTAGCATAGCTTTGTTATAAGTCTTGCAATCTAGAAGGCAGTTCCCCCACATTGTTCTTCTAGGGTGCTTTGGCAATTCTTGTTCTTTACAAGTCCACACATATTTTAAAATTAGTTTATCAAGTTTCACAAAACCTATCCCAGAAGTGGGATTCCTGGCTCAGAAGGTACCGTTCAGTTTTATGGGATAATGCAAAACTGTTCTCCTAAATAGTACTGCCAACAGCAGTACTCCCAGCAGCAATATTCAAGAACTCATATGGATTCACATCTTCTCCAACACTTGATATTGTTAGACATTTAAATTTTTGATAATTGAATGGAGGTGCAGTGGTATTTCATTGCGGTCTGATCACTAATGAGGTTGAACATCTGTTCATATGTTTATTGTTCACGTGGGTTTCTCCATCTGTGAAATGCTTATTCGTGGTTTTTACTCATTTATCTGCTGGATTGTTTGTGTTTTCCTTATTGATTTGTAGACCTTTATATGTTCATGGTAGGAATTCTTCGTCAGTTGTGTGTATTGAAAATATTTTCTGCAAAAGCACAACTGATCTTTTTTGCTTTTTAGCTTGTCTTTTGATGAGTAAAAGTTCTTAATGCAAAAGTCAAACTGATCAATATTGTTTTATAGTCAATGGTTTGTCACTATCCCAAAGTCTAAAAGTTCTTCGCTGATGTTTTCTGTCAAGAGCTTTAAAGTTGTGTTTTTGACACAGAAGTCCTTAATCCATCTGGAATAGATTTTTTTCTGCATATAGCATGGAGGAGGGTTCCAGCTTCATCTCTTTCAATATAAATAATCATTTTCCAGCTTTGGTTAATGAAAAGTCCCTCTTTACTTACCTAACATGGCACCTGTATCGTATACACAGTTATACACATGACTGGGTGCGTTTCTGCGTTTTCTAATCTATCTCATTGCTCCATTAATCTATCCCTGCACTGGTATCGCACTGTCTTAATTTCAATAGCTCTCTCTCCTCTCTCTCTCTCTCTCTGTGTCTGTGTCTCTGCCTCTGTGTGTATGTGTGTGTGTGTGTGTATCTCAGCCTTCTATAGTTCCTTCAGGGTAATCTTGGGGAAGGGAGCCAGCAATCACGTGAGCTCAGCCTCTTAGCAGAGAAAACTGGATGATCTGGCTGCAAACTCTTGCCCCTGGATTTGCCCTTCTTGTCTGTGAGGTACTGGAAGGTCCAAATAAGATTACATAGAGTAATGAACTGCTTATAATACTGCGAGGTTGCTCCCTTGGGGTCAAGGGGCCAGGTGTTTATCAGGCAAAGGTGTGTACAGATCGTGGACAGCCCTGAGCTCTGTAAGCACAGGAAATGTTTGTTTTGTTCAGAAAGTCTGTCGTCTAGGCTGCTGTTTTAACGCCACGAAGGCGTTAGGGTATAAGGATTCGGAAGGAATGTTGGCTTTCTTCGCTTCCACTGATCCCTCCATTTTCTGTGGCATTAGCAGTAGGAGCTGTAGCCTAAGACAAATAACAGCAGCACAGGAGCCTTAAAAGGCCTTTCCTCAAAGTCCTGTGCCCACATCGGTTTCTGGGTGGAGCCTGGAGTCGGAGGGGCGGCCGTCGCAGCCCTCGGATGCTCCCCTGCCGTCCCCACGAATTCGGCCCGGGTGTAGGTCGAGCACTCAACCCGCCCCAGGCTGTGGGTCCTCTGCGGTTTGAGAGCGGTGTGCTTTTTCCTATGACCCCTCTGGGATTCAGCTGCAGGGGCCTCGGCGGGAACAGCGCCTCCTTCCGGCCCTCAGGTGCGTAGCGCGCCAGGGGCCCGCGGGGCCCAGGGCGAGGGGGGAGACGGGAGGCGGGGGCAGGGGCGTGGCGAGGGTGGGGCGTGGGCGGAGCTCCTCCCCCGCGCTCTCGGCGCACAGCCTGCGGGGTGGCGACTGACCAGCCGCGCCGCTTCCCAGTCGCCTTCGCCGCCTCTGCCGCCTCCGCGCCGCAGGCCCGCGGCCCTGCCGCTCCAGGCTCTGTCCGGCCCCGTGTCCCCGCGTCCCCGCGTCCCAGCGCCCGGCGTCCCAGGTCCCGCAAGATGACGCTGAAGGCGAGCGAGGGCGAGAGCGGGGGCGCCATGCGCACGGCGCTCTCCGACCTCTACCTGGAGCACTTGCTGCAGAAGCGCAGCCGGCCCGAGGTGAGCTGCCCCCGGGGCCCGGCGCGGGATGCGGGCCGGTCCTCGTCTCTAGGCCGCGCCTCCGGCCGCGGCCCCTCCCCGCCCGCCGCCCTGCCCTCGGGGGTCTTGCCCCCGGGGTGGAGGCCGCGGCGGGTGGCGGGGTTCGGGCGGGACTCCGGGCGCGGTGGCTGGTGGCCCCCAGTAGCTCCTCAAGGCGAGAATCGGGAGAGGCCGCGGCCTCGACCGAGAGCTGATTAAGGTCAAGGGAAACTTCTTCGTGGACGGAAGTCAGGGTCACAGAAAGACTGTAAGGAACAGATCCGAGAGTAGGACTGCTTGGTGGTTGTGTCAGCAGAAAGGGTTGTAAAAGCCAACGCTGGCCCCAAAGTGTTCACTCACCGTCCCTGTGCATTTAGGCAGGGCGCCTGGTGCTGGGGTGCAGATGGGTGGACCCCTGTGTCTGTCTGTGGGCAGTCATCTCACAGGTAATTCTGCCCCCCAGATTCCTATGATGGCCCATAAATAGCTCATCACCTCCACCCCAAAGATTCCCAGAGGGCAGGGTTGATAATTTTCTTGTTATCTCTCATTCTTCTGGGTGTTGTCACTCAGGGTCTCTCCACAAGGGCACGGCCACCAGGATGCTCGCTCACTCACTCTTCTGAAGGCCGACGCTCTGTCGCACTGTCAGCCATCAGCAGCACCGACCAGCAGCCCTTCCATGTCCCCTGGCCTTCTCACAACACAGTGGCCAGGTTCCAAGAAAGGATGTCCACAGAGACACACAGACAGAGATAGAGGGCCAGGCAGAAGCTATCTTGCCTTTGATAACTCAGCCTCAGAACTCACAGTGTGAATCTTTTTCCTAGACTACAAGATCTTCCAGGGCAGGGCCGTTTCACACTCACTTTTTACATTTTAAATGCCTGGCAAGTGGGTCCTCAGAAATGTTTGCTGAATTAATAAGTGACTTAAGAGGTGGACATGCGATTCAGCATAGCCATCCACTTTCACTCATGAGGAAACTGAAGATCCACAAAGTAAAGCAGACTGTAGAGCTGTGGACTCTGGGCTGGGTGGCATCAGCTCGGGTCTCTGCATTCACACCTGTCTGTCATTGCAAGTCAGGATGAACCCGTGGGGAAGACCTTGGTTATTCAGCTGACAAGACAAAATTGGAAGTTACGCAGCAGCATGTACCCTAGGAGGGGCTCAGGCTCTAAAACTACTTGATTCCTCATAAGTTTGGACATGGGATTTTTTTTCCTTCCCCACAATCAGCTCACTTGGCTGAGCCTTAACTCACTCCCCCCCCAAAAAACCACCTCTCTTTATTAAATTTTCTTTTGGAAACTTCATTGAATTAGCATATCGAATTCACGGATTTGATTGTGGCCGTCACCGTAATCATAATGTGGAACATTTGTGTCACTCCAGAAAGTTCCCTGATGGTCCTTTAGGTTCATTTCCCCGGAAACCTGGAAGCCACCCTGGCAACTTCTGGAAAACACTACCACTTTGCCTTTTTTAGACTGTCTTATAAATAGACTCCAAACATATGCAGGCTTTTCTTTCTGGCTCTTTTCACTTAGCAAAACCTGAGTGTCACCTGTAACTCAGTGCCCAGACCCCGTGTAGACCTGTCTGCTCCTGGTGGGGAGGCTGGAGAAGTCGTGTGCGGTTTTGAAAAGAGGCCCTTTCACTGCCCTCTGAGTCATGAGCAGTTTTTGTGGAGCTGTGAGTTGATCCTGCAAAAGTACCAGATACAGTCTAGTGCTTAGTCAGTTTGCTTGAGTGTATGAAAGGGTTTGAACATGAAATAAGAAAACTTGGTGAAGCACTGAATGCAAAGCATACAGACCTGCCAAGCTGTGGAGACTGGAAGAAGAATCTCCACACGATGAAAGGTGGCCTGACCCCACGAACCTGCTGACTCTTACTTCCTGAGGTTCACCCTCCCTCTGGGGCTCTTAGCAGTCTCTGCTGCCAACCCCGGGCTCTGCCTGTGCCTTTGATTTCTCTTCTCTGTAAAATGGACCTGCTTAGAGGGTTGCAGTGATGTTGACCTGACGTAACGCCTGTCCAGCAGCAGTAGCACGTTTTGCTGTCCTAGCAAGAACCAAGAAAAGTTGTAAGGAAGTTGTTGGCTTTAAAGGAGTTCATAAACTCATGTTGCCAAAGGCTTCATTTAGGGAGATTGCTGTCCATAAAAGTTCTAAAGACTGGAAGCCCAAAGTTTCACCTCTGATTATAGTCGACATTTTGTATTGAAAAAGTATTGTCGGGCTTCCCCGGTGGCGCAGTGGTTGAGAGTCCACCTGCCGATGCAGGGGACACGGGTTCGTGCCCCGGTCCGGGAAGATCCCACATGCCGCGGAGCGGCTGAGCCCGTGAGCCGTGGCCGCTGGGCCTGCGCATCCAGAGCCTGTGCTCTGCAACGGGAGAGGCCACAACGGTGAGAGGCCTGTGTACCACAAAAAAAAAAAAAGTATTGTCAAAATATAATTTTGCAGTAGGTTTGAAGTGTAGCCTGTCTCCCATATTTAAGTACATGTTTCCTTCCTTGGAGAAACGTTTTATGAGCTCTCTCTGACCTTGTTCTTTTTTGTAATCCCTTAGTGCACATAAGATTGGTTGTAAAATTCCTACTTTTCTCTTCAGTCCTGTTTGAAGTAGCCCTTCTCCCATGAACTGAAGCAATACGTTGAAAGTCCCTGAAAGTTCACTTGGGCCTGTCCCACATGGGAAATGACCTAAGAAATGTCAGGCTGCAGGTGAGTTTCCACTCAGAAGAGCTGTCTGTGGGCTCCTGGGCGGGGAGACGCAGCATCACCTGCTGTGCAGGGGCCAGGACGTCGCTGGCGAATAGCGCTCCAGGCAGGGGACGTTCAGGGTTGACGGGGGTCTTGAGACACTGCTACCAAATGTCCCCTGGGGCAAAGGGAGATGAAATCATTTGACATTTCATTGACTGCAGAGATTTTTTCCCCCTAAGCAGTGAGTTGCTCAAATCTTTCACTGTTGCTAAAAAAGGAGGGGAAGTGACCCCAGGGGTGGGAAATGGGAAGAAATGCTCTGAATTAGGGAACCAGAATACAACTTTTGTAACATGACATTTTCTTTTCTGAGTCTTCACTTTTCCATTTTTCCTTCCCATAGAGAAATATACGAGCAAAGTACATACGCAGTTGCCGCTGGAACGGCTCCTCTGTGACCACAACTCCCATCCGCGGAGGCCAAGCTCGGATTGTGTAGCACTGCAGTGTTTACTATGGGGAAAACCCGCGTGTCAGTGGACCCGTGCAACTCAAACCCGTCGTTGCTCAAGGGTCGTCTGTATAGGTTTTTGCTCAGAAGTCACTTGCCAGAAAATTCTGGCTCAGAGGCGCTCCTCTTTCCCCAACTCTTCCCCAGCTCTTGTCATTTGTGGTGAAACAGTGCTCAGCTGTTTCTGGTACCTTGAGCCCTCTCGGTTTTCTCATAGTTTTTGTTTTCTTTCCCAAAGTGGAGCCTGACCTTGCCTGCCGTCTGCGGCGATCACTTGCCTTCTTGGCCTGGGCCTTCTTCTGAGTCTCCACATGGAAACAGTTGGCAAAGAGCCTAACAGTAGGCTGAACAAATGTTTGTTCTTTCCTCCATTCACTGTCACCGGCTCTTAATCCGACTGTTTGGGTGGGAAAGCCACCCGCCGCCAAGTTTGTTTTTCATCTCTTTTTTAATCCCAACTTCCTTTGAGCCACTGCCTCTGCCCTTTGAACCCGCTGCAGATGTTTCCTCCGAAGGGGGTTTCAGCGCACAGGCGTTGCCACCCCAGCAGTGTGTGTGATTAGAGGCCGAGAGGCTGCAGAGCTGCCCCCGTCCTGCCGGGGCGGCGGGGAAGAAGGCTGGTCTCAAAGTTGTGAAGTGAACTCTGCAAAATGCCATCTAGTACCTTTGACCACATTGTTCAGCATCACTTGGTGGTCGTGGGGCTGGTAAGGATTGAAAAACGGCTCAGCTTTGGGGCGACAAAGTAAACAAACGAAATATTTGTAGCACGTTGGAATGAATGTATTACCAGCTATGGAAACAAGAAAAGTTAGAGCAGTTCAGGGGCAGGACAGGTGCCCGGCACGTGGCCAGTGGACGGATGGACAGATGGGGGACAGGGGACAGACTGCAGTCTAAGTTGTCAACCTGGACAAGTTAGTTACCCTGAGTGGCAGGCGGGTAACCTTCCCATTTCTTCAAAGCTGGGTCTGGGCCAGCTGAACTCTGTGGACGTGTCCTGCCTTTGGTGTGGTCTCAGACCCACGGCTGGGGTCAAGGAAGCACCTTGGCTCTGTGCACATCTGTCTGTCTGTCTAGCCCTGCTCCTGGGATTGTCTGTGGTGAGGGGTGCAGGGGGCTGGCTGAGGGAGCTTCCTGCATGTCAGGTGCTGTTGAGGAGAGGCTGGCCCCCTCTTGCTGAGCAGTCAGGGAAGCCTCACTGTTGCTAGTTGGCTCTTTGGTCGCCACGTCGGAGGGTTCCGTTTATCTTACTCATCATTTGCAGCTTCTGGGTGAGCATGATAGTGGCTCTGAGTCATCTCGAAGGGGGACGTCTTGATGAATAAGCACATTTAAAAGACCAGCCTTTGAGATAGCAAGTCTTGAACTTTCCTGGGTGCTGAGTCCTTAATTTAAAGGCTGATGTGTTAAAAGCAATCTGTGTCATGGAGCCGAATGAGAAGGCGATGAGCGGAGGGTGCCGCTTTATCTGCCTGTTCCAGGCGCACAATCACGTAGGCGTCGGCCCCTTGCAAAGGTCATTTTGTCTTCCGTGGACTGAGACTTTCGAACCTGTCACTGTAGACGGGCCCAGCGCGTCTCGAAACACAGGTGAATCATCATAAATGGTTTATTGACGGCACTTTACGGCACATGATACAATAATCTGATCTATGTTTTCAGATTTTATGGCCACCAGTACCTGCTTTGGTTGCTGACACAGATAAATGGTAGATGCTGATAGATCCATAGGATTAATTTCTGAGTTTGGTTTTCAGCTTTCTCAGCCCCACAACTACTAGTGAAAAAGGATTTGTAAGTCAGGATCAAGGAAAGTCCTAAGTTTTATTTCATGCTTTGAGGCCAGAGGTTTGAGATTTGAGCTCTTTGTGTATTCACAGCAGTCATTCAGTCAGCAATCCTTGAATTCCTCATTCTGTACATTCAGTCTCTTAACACATGTGCATGGTAAAAATATACAACTAGTACAGATGCTTAATTTGAGAGAAAGAATTCTTCCTTCCAGCTTGACGCTGCTTTTCCTTTGGTTTTCTTGAGTCTACTTAGGGAGCTGTTTGATCTCATTCTCTTTAAATGGGTCTGTGGCAATAGCTACCTAGCTTTGAAGAGTTTTAACCACATGGTTCCAGGTCGCCATGGGCAATGCTTTGAGGAACTATTTGGTCACTGTGTGTTGTGGCCTCTTACTTACCCATCCCAGAGTCTGGAAACTGATCCTGTACCCTGCAGATGTCTCAAGGATTGGTTGTTGCCTCTGTCCGTTCTTTGGTACTGTGCTCTCTTAGTTATAGCTCTTCGGTTGCAAACAAGCGCGACTTGCCAGCCATTTTGCTAGTTCTTTTACGCAAAAACTTCACGTCTGTCTACTACAAGCTCAAAAATAGTACCCCGTCAAAACCATGGACTTGACATTGGTATGACGTGTGAGTGTAGTTCTGTGCCATTTTGTCACATGTCTGAATATATGTAACCACCACCACAATCAAGATATGGAACTGTTCCATCAGCACAGAGACCTCCCTGGTGCCACCCCTTTACAGTCACATCTCCCCGTGTCCCCTTGGCAACCACTAATCTGTTCTCCTCCTCTATAATTTTGCCATCTCTAGAATGTTATATAACTGGAATCATATTGTATGCAATTTTTTATTGCTGGGAAGCGTCCCGAGGTATGGATAGACCACAGTCTGTTGAACTGCTCACCTATTATAGGCTGTTCTCCTTGTCTCCAGGTTTGAGTTACTACAAATAAAGCTGTTATGAGCCTTCATGTACACATTTTGCACAAACTTTTGTCTTGTGCCATTGCTGGGTTGTAAAGCAGTCATTTAGTTTTTTAAGAAAGTTCCCAACTCTCTTCCCAAATGGCTGTAACATTTTACATTCCCACCAGCCATGGATGAGAGGTTCAGTTTCTTTGCACCCTCACCAGCATTTAGTCTTGTCACCAGTTTTTATCTTAGCTGTTCTGATAGGTGTGTAGTGGTATATTTCATTATGGTTTTAATCTGCATTTCTCCCTGATAGCTAATGACATGGAACGTCTTTTCATGTCGTCATTTGCCATCCTTCCTTTTACATATCCTCTTTAGTGAAATATCTGTTCATGTCTTTTGCCCGTTTTCTAATTAGATTGTTTTTATTGTTGCATATGGAGCATTCTTTATGTACTCTAGATGTTAGAATTTTTCAGTGGATGTGGGGTTTGTGAATGTTTTCTCTCAATCCACATCTTGTCTTTTCATCATCTTCACATAGGCTGTTACAGGGGTAACGTTTTTCATTTTTAAGAGGCCCAATTTATCAGTTTTTCCTTTTATGGATCCCGCTGTTGGTGCCAAGTCTAAGAACTCTTGTCTAGCCCTAAACCCTGATGACTGTCTATGTTTTTTTCTAAAAGTTTTGTAGTTTTACATTTTACATTTAAGTCCATGATCCATTTTAAAGGTCTAGTTCAGTGTTTCTATTTTCGCCTATGGGTGTGCAATTGCTGCAGCATCATTTGTTGAAAAGACCACCCTTCCTCCGTTGAATCGCCTTTGCACCTTGTCAAAATCAACTGGACGTATCTGTGTGGGTCTATTTCTGGGCTCTCTCTCCTGTTCCATTGATCTTTATGTCTGTCCCTCTACCAGACCACACCGTCTTGATTATTTGTAACCATATAAATCTTGAAACCAGGTAGACTGATTCCTTCTACTGTCTTCCTTTTCAAAATTGTCTTAGCTGTTCAAGGGCCTGTGCCTTTACATCACGTACATTACATGTTGTCCAGAGGTACTTTTTTCATGTAACCTGCAGGGATCGGGTGAGTGAAGCCACTTGTGGGTAAAAAATAACATCCCAGGTGCAGGAGGATCCACAGCTCATGCTTAGCTTTCCTCCCAGGGTGCCGTGGAGAGTGAGCTAGAGAGCGTGTGCCCATCTGCAGGGGGGCAGGTTCCACAGGGACGGGTCTTCTGATTGTTACTAAACGAAACAAAATAAAGCAGAACCTTAAATTCTACATTCATTCCTTCATCAACTTTCCCTCTCACTGTAGTGACAGGATCGGTAGCCCTTCCCTTTATCTCTTCTCTGTCATGTGTGTGTGGACCTTGATGTCGTTTCGTGACTTGCTGTAGGTAGATTGTAAAAAGGGAAAGTTAGTGAAGGCTTTTGTATTATTCTGACCGGTTGCTGACCCAACAGCTTTAGTCCACTTCTTGCTGACCCAGCTCCTCCCTGATCTTGTTCGGGGCGGCAAGATGCCCAACTCAGTTCTTATTTTCTCAGCCCCTTTTGCAGCCTGGGATGGCCACGCTGTGTGCTGCAGTTCTGGCTGATGAGCCATGAGCAGATATCCACTGGGGAAGTTCTGGGACAGATGCCAGTGGCCTGGCCCTTCTTCCTTCTTCCTGCCTTGAAAGTGGAGCCGTAGGTTGGGTGGGCAGCTTTTCAGGAGACGTTTTCTCAGAAGCCCGAGCCCCAGCCCGTTGTGCCCCGGCCAATTCCTCCTGTGTGCACGTTCCAGGCTCTGCTGTCTTCTGGAAAAATTTTTGAAATCTCTCATCCCTGATGACTTCCTGTTTTTTGTCTGTGGGTTTCTATTTACCCTCCTCCCTTTGGTCTCATTTAAACAGGGTCCAGGCTACACACGAGTACTTAGGCTGCCAACTTGAACCTAAATCACAATCACTTAGGAAAATTCTATCTTGCAAGAATAGAAAGCATTGTACTTTGTAGGGCTTTAGGAATAATAGGCTTTCATTTGCCTGTTTGGAAATTAATTTGAAATGAAACGAATACAGTTTACTTCTCACCTCCTTCTCTAGTCACCCAGTTCCTCCCTGTTGTTCATGTCTCTTTCCAGAGGGAGATGATGCATTTACAAGCAAATATGAAGATATTCTTATCTTTCACTGTTTATGCTGATGATAACATACCTTTCCTCACTCTTTTTTTTTTTTCCCACTTAATATGTCTTCCAGATTAACCTCTGAACCTCCTTTTCAGGGCTACCTGGTGTCTGTGTGCCAGGATGCCCCCGCACAGATGCAGTGGTAACTGTATTAATGGCTTATCTACTGTAGACGACCTTGAAGTTCTGTGTGGTTCTGGGCTCCCAGGTCTCATAAGTCACTTTTCTAAATATAGCCCTTTGTTAGACAATTCTGCTTTAATAGCAGTGCCGTGGAACTCAACGTCACGAGAGGTTTTTGAAGTTCTAGTTGCCACACAAGGCAGTTTCTCTTTGTCAGTACTTCCCTCGTTCTGTAGACAGACAGATAGGTCTAGCTGTTCCCACCTGGGGATATTCCCGCTTCTCCTTTGCCACCAGGTGGCTGACGAGGTGTCCTGCTCACCGCTCCACCCATTGGGAAGATCTTCCCTCCCCACGGTCTCTGAGGGGCACCCCCAGGTGGTCTCAGAGCGACGCTGTTCTTAAAAGCCCAAACCTGGAAGCACCCCAAAGTCCATCCACAGTAGAACACCACACGAGGGTTCCAGTTCCCTGCTCCGTGGCCTTTTCACTGTCTTAGTGCCATTCCCTTCCAATGTTTTATCTGAAAATTTTCAATCTCACTGAAAAGATGAAACAATTTTATAGCAACTTCCATTAGCCATACCTCCTAGATTCTACCATTAACATTCTGCCACGTTTGCTTTATCACATATCCATCCCCAAACCATCCATTCACCTTTTTTTTTGTTTTGCACTTCAAAATAAGTTGCAAAGATCAGAACACTTCACCCCTAAAAGCTTCAGCATGCATATCATCGGCTAGGGTTCAGTATTTATGGTTCTTTTTTAAATTTTGTGGTTAAGTTTACATACAGTGAAATGCACTGGATGAGTTTTAACAAATGCATACACCTGTGCAACGCAACCTGGTCACAGTTTGGAACATCACCGCTCCAGAAGGTCTGTCACGCCCTTACCCAGCCTACCCCTTCCCATCCTATGAGAGGCAACCACTGTCTTAAATTTTTTTTACTGTAGTTTTTTTTGCTTGTTCTAAAACCGCATGAATGGTCTCCTCCTGCAGGTGGACTTTTCAGCTATAGTGAATAAAGCTGCTGTGAACTTCTGTGTGCAAGCCTTTCTGTGGGTGAACACCTAGGAGTGGGGTTGCCAGGGCATAGGGTCAACGAATGCTTAACTTGATATAAGAAATCGCCACACTCTTTTTCCACGGGGCTGCGCCATTTAGCGTTCCCACCGGCGATGTCTGGGCGGTTCCAACATCTGTCCTTTTCACTGTAGGCTCCCTACTGGCTGCGGAGTGGTATCACGGTGATGTTGGCTCTTCGTAGGCCTTTAGTGAAGAGTCTGTTCAGACGTTTCGTCCATCTTTTCATTGCTCATCATCCTGTTATTGAGTGAGAAGAATTCTTTACACGTCGTAGGTATAAGTCTTTGTACTCTCGGGCTGAGAGTTTTGGTGAGAAGTTTTTAGTTTTGATGAGATCAATTGTATGCTTTTTGATTATTGCTCTCTGTGTCTACTAAACCTTTGCCTGTCTCAGTGGAGTTTCTCCACGAACAGATATTCTTAACTTTAAAGTATTTGTAGTTTTAGTTTTCATTTTTTTACAGTTTTCTGCCTCCTCCCAGGTTTTGAAGATGTACTGTGCTTTCTTCTCAAAGCTTGGTGGTTTTACCTTTCACGTTTGGAACTGGTTCTGTATATAAAGTGATGTGGGGACCAACGTGCCCTTGGCCTGTGCGGGGTTGACCCAACACCATGGATTACAAAATCCATCCCTCTGTGTGCCCTCCTGCCAAGGCCACGGGCCTTAAATTACTTCAGATTTATACTAAAGACATCTTTCTAGAGTGTAATCCATCCAGCATTGCTGTCTTCATGGTCGGGGTCAAGGGGTCACAGTTGATGTGTCGTCTCGGGCTGATGGCAGGGGTAGCCACTTGGATAAATAATGCTTCACGTCAAGTCTAATGCAACTGGCCACCAGCCTTAGGAGATAAGCGTTGGTTTGCTGAGCCTTTGGGGTTTTAGACGCGCAACAATGACCCGACGGCTGCTTGCTTCATACATTTCTCTGCTGTTCTGACCCGACAGACTGTGTCACCCCAGCTGAGCGCCGTGACGGAGGACATGTACACCAACGGGCCTGCCGCCCCGGGGAGCCCCACCCGGGCCCAGGGCCAGGAGGCTCGGAAGGTGCGGCTCATCCAGTTCGAGAAGGTCACCGCGGAGCCCATGGTAATCCCTCTTCCTCCCCACCCCAGGCCCCTCATGGCAGGCTTCTTGCCCCTGCCAACTGATGACACCTCGTGTGCAGACAGAAAATATTTCTCCCAAGCAGTTGACTTAAGTTGTCTTAAAGATCAACTCAGAAAGAGCTTGCAGTTAAACTTGCTGTGCCCTCGTCTGTCTTCCAGGGAATCACGCTGAAGCTGAATGAGAAGCAGTCCTGCACGGTGGCCAGAATCCTCCACGGCGGCATGATTCACAGACAAGGTACAGGCGTGTTTTGTTCAGGGATTCATCCTTTACTCCCTGTTCAGGGCTGAGGGGCACGAAGCTTATAGCGTTCAAAACAGGGGGCGTTTGTGTGCACGCCAAGAGATTTTTTGTACCGTAATGACTGGCTCTTTCGAATGATGAATCATCCAGCGCCACTGCCGCTCCCTCTGAGCATTCTCGTACACTTATTTATGCCGATACTTTTGCAGTTAGTTAACATCTGAGCAGCTACTATATGCAGCCCCTTGCACTAGACTGTGAACACATAGCAGTGAAGAAAACAGACCATCTCTACCTCCTGAGGCTACCAGTTAAACTGAGAAAATAGGGAATTCCCTGGCGGTCCAGTGGTCAGGACTCCGCGCTTTCACTGCCGAGGGTGCGGGTTCCATCCCTGGTCGGGGACCTAAGATCCCACAAGCCACGTGGCACGGCCAAAAAGAAAAGAAAAAAAAATAAACTGAGAAAATAGATATTAACAAATAACGACAGGTAACTGTTGTATCTCCACGTGAAGCTGCCGTCAATTTGCAGATGCATCATTTAGTAAAAGTGCTTTTCTGTGTATCAAGGGTAGCACAGGTATTGATACCCATTCTTCACACAGAATCTAAACAGTGATTAACTTTACCACTTGGTAGCATTTGGAGGTCTTAGCTAAACAACAGAGAAACATTGAGCTTTCTTGTTCCTTGGAGTGTGTTCAGCTGTGTCATAGCCCCCTGACGTCAGGGGGACTCTAGTTCCAGGACACTTTCAGGACCAAGTGCTTTTATTTTGCAGTTGGAGTCCCGAGGTCAAGGAGGATGACATAATCTTAAACCGTCGAGTGCCTGTCTTGCTAGGTCCCTGAAGGCCATGAACAGAACATTCCCATCTCTCATGGTTGAATGGTTTCAACCCTGTGTGTTCTACAGTCTGTCGTACAACATGCTCTAGATCATGGTTTCTTCTCTGTGGCGTTTTGACTTCTGTTGACACCTCTTTCGTCTGAACGTTTGTTCTTCTGTTGGTAGGCTCCCTTCACGTCGGAGATGAGATCCTAGAAATCAACGGCACGAACGTGACTAATCACTCAGTAGATCAGCTGCAGAAGGCAATGGTGGGTATTCACTATGCCCTTGTCTTCGTGAAGCATCGATCCGCATTGGTGTCTGTGTACCTCATTTTTCTGTGAAAGTGTTTATACCTCATTGAAGGGCCTCTTACCACTGCTAGTCTCCATTCTGTGCAAGAAATGACAGCTCTCTGTCTTCATTGAGTAAACTTCTAAAACAAGGCAAAAGACCCAGAGTGTCTGTCTAGAAAGAGTGTTGGACTGCAATGGCAGCTCTGAATCCCGCTCTCCTTTACTCCAGCCCTGTGATTTGGAGCAGGTGAATTCACTTCTCTAGGTCATCTGTAAAATGAAGATGGTAGTAATTGCTGTTCTTATGTCATAGATTTGTTACAGAGAACAGCTGAGCTATAATAGGTGAAACGTTGAATGTGCTCTTTAGACGCAGTTGTGCCGGGCATCGTGCTGGGTGTTTGCCTCTCGAGATTCTTCACCATCCCTGTCCGCCCCTGAACACAGCAGAGACCCTTCCTGTAACCAAAGCAGGAAAACACACATAGGGTAGTCGGGTGTAATTGGTCACGGCTGGTAGGAAGCACCCCTCAGGCACTCAGCAAGGAGATGCCGGGGTACCAGCCAGGGAATGAAGCAGAAAATAGCAACTTAGGGAAAAGTTTACTTTGAACCAGAGCTGAGGAAACTGAACCTTAGAGAGCTCTGAAGCATGGCTGTTTAAGGATAGACCTCACCTCTGACCCAGATGAAATAACAGGGACCAGGTTTACCCTGCTTCTTGAAATGCCTCACGTCCTAAGTATTCATGTACCTGATGACAGAGGATTCAGAATACTTGAAGCAAACACTGTCAGGACTGCCACATCCTGCAGGATAGACTGTGTACCCTCTGCCACACGACAGCCTCAACAGCTTTAAAGGATTCAGACCATACAAAAATGTACCGTCCACCCACAATGAAATGAAATTAGAAATAAAAAACAGAAAGATACCTGGAAATCCCTAAATATTTGGAAGTTAACACCCCTCTAAAGAAGTCACAGGCCATAGGAGAAATCGCAAGGCAAATTAGACACTGTCTTTAAATGAACAGAAATGAAAGCACAGTGTATCAGATTTTGTGGAATGCCACTGAACTCGGACCAAGGTGGAAACGCCTGGATTATAAAACGAGAAAGGTTTCAGTCAACAGCCTCAGCTTCTACCCACAGAAACTAGAAGAAGGAAAACAAATGAAACCCAAAACAAGCAGAAGAAAAGAAGCAAACAACCAGAAATAGAACGGACAGGACCTTGGTAAATGAATGTGGAGGGTGAAGGGGTTTGTAAGATATAACTCTGAAGTAGGCATAACCCACCTACGAGCAACTCTATAGGACCAACGACCCAGTTCCTTCCACAAAGAAAAGACTAGAAAAGAAAACACTGCAGGGAGAACAGGTAGATGAAAATTCGACTCTTACAAGACATATCCACCAATTGCAAACAGTGTCGGACCACGTGCCCCAGACCCTTCATTCAGCGTCTTCCCACCCTCTGGAGTGGGCCACCTGTTTCCCACCGGGACACTGGCTGGATCGTTTCATGGTCACCAACACGAGGAGCAGTTTGGCCTAATGGTTACTTCTCAATAGAACGTGATGCACGTGTTTCCTCTGAGCCGATGGCACAGCTGTAGCCCTTCGTCTTGCGTAAAAACCATTTCAAGTATGCGAACATTCAACATTTGTGCTGCTTTTTGATTTACGTAAATAAAATCAACTACGTAAAAGGTAATTTGTGTCGTGGCAAAAGTTACCACGAACAATACACTTGGAGAAATACTTGTTGTGCATATAATAGGTAGACAGTTAACAACTCTAATATTTAAAGCACTTCTAAACTTTGTATAAAAAGACAAATAACTAGGGAGTTCCCTGGCTGTCCAGTGGTTAGGACTCTGGGCTTTCACAAGACAAACAACCAACTAGACAACCGGGCAAAAGATATAAGAAGAAAAAGCATATGGCCAATGAGCTCTTGAAAAGTGCTCAATTTTGGTTATGGTAATAAAATGACAAAATAAAGCAACCGTGAAATAATTTCCACCCGTCAGATTGGCAGAAATTTAAAACGAACGTTAACATGTAATTCTGGCAAGAATTTCAGGGGAAAGGGAATCTCATATGCTCCTGGTGAGGGTGGAATTTTTATAGTTTTTTAGAAAAGTAATTTGAGGATAGCTGTGAAATTGTTTTTATCCTTTGACTCTGCATTTCCATCATGGGGTTCTATTCTGTATAAATCAAATGCAAATATATAAGGACACGCGTTAAAGGGTGTCTACTGCAGCAGATTGTAATAAAAAAAAAAAAACTGGCAACAGTGGACACGCCCAGTAATGGGGATGGTGGCTGAGCAAGGGATGCGGCAGAGCCATGAGACAGAGTGAGTGAGGTCTTCATGTATCAACCTGGAAGCAAGTCACAGAGTAATGCATATAGTATAATCCCATTTTTGTTAAAAACAACCAGCAAAAATACACGTCTGAATATGTGTGTAAGTATTTAGACACATGACTGACCCTTTATTGGTGTGGAGAAATGTGTGGCTATTTGTGTGCCAGGGCTCATTTTAAGTACTTCTGGGGACCTGTTGGGGGTCGACTGTGCAGAGGAGGGAAAACTATTAGCCTTTGTTCGTTATTCTTTGTTATGCTGGTTTATGGGGCACATGACACTTCTGTCTTGGAGGAAGCATTGTGCTACAAGATTTCAAAGTGTACAGTAAAGATGGCTATCGGGAAAAAAATGCCCAGGACTTTGGGAGGCGAAAAATGACTTAATGAAACCCCCAGTCACCCCGGTTCGTTTTACACGACAATTTTATTTCACCTTTCTTTTTTAATAGAAAGAAACCAAAGGAATGATCTCATTAAAAGTAATTCCCAACCAGCAAAATCGGCTTCCTGCACTGCAGGTAGGTGGCACCATCTTCTCTGTTGTGATGATGGCGGGATTCAGGCCCCGTGTGTATTCTCCGAATTCGATTGAAATGATGTGATTGTAAATATCTCAACAGGCATAGCTGCCTGGTACTCTCTGAACCAAACTAACATGTGTTACACACTGGCAGGCGTTTCTCTGACCGTGGGCACGACTGGCCCTTTGCAGCTCATTGGGGCTGCGGGGCCCTGACAGATAAATGTGGAAGAAGGAAGTTTTAAGAAAATAACTCTGAAGTTTCTGTCACAGGTCACTTATCATATGATGGTATCATTTTCTTTTTTAAAAATCTTGTTTTAAATTGAAGGTTCGGTATATATGGGCACATATACAATAAAGGACACAAATCATAAGTGTAAAAGTAGATGAATTTTCACAAACTGAACACACCCATGTGACCAGCACCGTAAGAGTCCCCGTGCCCATTTCCAGTCCCGCCAGCCCTGACTTCTGACTCCAGAGACGAGTTTTGCCCCTTTTTGAAGTTTGTGTAAATTGACTCATGCAGTATGAATCCTTCAGTGTCTCATTTTGTTCACTCGGTGTGAAGCCTGTGCTGTAGCAACAGGTGATTCCTTCTTATTCATTTGTTGTATGACTATGCTCTGGAGGGCCTTCTGTGATTCCAGCATTTTAGTTCTTACAAAACTTAGTGCTGCCATGAACCTCTTTATACCTGAGTTTTTGGTGCATTTCTGACGAGCTGTAGGCTGCGTGCCTCTTTCATGATGTTGCCGAGCTACTTTCCAGGGTTTTCCATTCGCGGCTGCAAGTCCCAGCTCTTCCACGTGGTCACTGTAGCACTTAGAATTATCTGGGCTTTTTTCCTTCATCTTGGCCGTTGTGATAGTGGTGTTACGTTGTGCTCTCTACTGGGAAATGGTGCCTTCTCTAGTTTGTTAATCAGCCTTAATTTCATGAATCTTCAGAGAACCAATGTTGCCTTTCTTGATCCTTTCAACTCTATTTTGTGTTTCACTGGTTTCTGCTCTTTATTATTTCTTTATTTCTTTGGGTTGGATTTTTACCCCAATCTTCCTAGCAGAGGTAACTGGTATTAAATTCTGATATAGCTTCTTTCGGTCTTTGTTTCTATGTATAAAGAAATACTCTTTTAAAATTTCAAGCATACTAGGTATTGTTTTTATTTAATGATATTCTCATTTAATGTTATATCAGCAGCATTTTCCCAGGACATTAAATATTCTTCTACAAATTGATCTTTATAGTTGCGTGGTAATATATTCTGTAGATGGCCGTATTTAATTAATTCCCCATTCTTGGAAAATCAGATTGTTTCTAACATTTCGCTCTAATAGATAATGCTATGGTGAGCACGTGTATCCATGTATTGTAACTGACAAGCTTCCGTGTAGAAGTAGATCGTGGGGTCAGGACTTTGGGCGCGTTCACAAGGAAACAAGTGCATTTCAGATAGTAGCCTTCTTTTTCAGATGTTCATGAGAGCACAGTTTGACTATGATCCCAAAAAGGACAACCTGATCCCTTGCAAGGAGGCGGGGCTGAAGTTCGTCACCGGGGACATCATCCAGATCATCAACAAGGATGACAGCAACTGGTGGCAGGGACGGGTGGAAGGCTCCTCCCAGGGGTCGGCGGGCCTGATCCCCTCCCCCGAGCTGCAGGAGTGGTGAGCTGCCAATGGCGGGGACCCATGGCCGCCACGCTGCTCAGCTACCGACTGAAATCTGTCATCCTGTGTGTAGTTTCTGTTTCTCAACCGGGCCAACCTTCCGCTTTTCCTGGAAGAATGGGCGGGGTGGGGGGGGGCGGGCAATGATGCCTTGATGAGCCTGACTGGCCCTTATGGGTGAAGGAGGATGACTGGCTCTCCCTTCATCCGTGGATCTGTGTTGCCACAAATGCTTTCCCTAAGCTTTAGGTCCCTAAGCCCGCGTTGGGACTGCAGCCCCCTCTTTCTCTGCCGGAGGAGGACGGGGTCTGGGATGACACAAAGGGCAGGAGGCACATGGGTCTGGGGGTTTTGTGTAGAAGGGACGGCACAGGCTTTTACACCAGGAAGCCACCAGTGTCCTCGGTCATCTCTTCCCTCCAGGCGAGTGGCGAGCGGGGCTCAGTCTGCTCAGAGTGAGGCTCCGAGCTGCAGTCCCTTCGGGAAGAAGAAAAAGTACAAAGACAAGTACCTGGCCAAGCACAGCGCAAGTAGGCTCCCCAGCCTCCCCGCTGCCTGGCACATCGTTCTCACCCCCAGGGAGCCAACCCTGCAGTCTTCCAGACCCTTCTCAGTACATCAGTGCCATCAGTGTGGCCAACTGCAGGGTCTGAGCAGCCCCAGACAGTGGCCTGTTTTCCTTAGAACTAATTCACACTTTGTCCCTTAGCTGCCATGGTTGGAAATATATGAACATTATAAATGCGTTTGAGAGGATTGTAGATAGCAAGTGAAGAATAATCTACGATTGCGCCACTATTTATTGAATGCCTCCTTCCTGCCGGGAGCATTCTAGAGAAAGACAGGAGCAAAGCACAGGGCCTAAAAGCTATGTCAGGGGCCTCCAGTGAGGCAGATGTGGCCGGAGCATCGTGCTGGTGGCAGAGAGGAAGGGACAGCAGCGCGAGCTGGAGATAAGGGGAGATGACAGGCGCGTCGGGTAACGAACTGTGGAGAAGAAGTGGAGAGGGTGGGGGCCAAAAGATTAGAGAAAATCCGAGTCCAGAGGACTGACCAACAGCCGTGCTGAGTTTATATGGTGCGGGGGTTGGGAAAACCAAAAAATAGACCCCAAGGAAGGGCATCCCCGATCCAGGTCGTCCCTGATGCTGTCCGAGCCGGTATAGCCGGTCGCAGCGTTCGCTGTGTGCCCAGCTCTGGCATGAACACGGCTTGCTTTTCTTTGTCTCTAGTTTTTGATCAGTTGGATGTTGTTTCTTACGAGGAAGTTGTTCGGCTCCCTGCGTTCAAGAGGAAGACCCTCGTGCTCATCGGTATCTTCTCATTGCTTTGCCACTTAGAGTACATCTCTGCATCTCTGTTCTTATTTCCCTGCCTGCAGTACCGTAACCTCCCTCACTCCCTCTCTCAAACAAACAAACAAACAAAAAAACAAGGGCCGTGAGGAAGAAAAGGAAACGGGAAGGCAGGTGTCTTGGGTCCTCCACGTGGAGCAGATATAAGGAGTTTTCTGAGTCCTTACCGGGTTCACGTTACAACATAGGGTAAACCTCACGTGGTTTTCAGCAACTAACTCTTTCGGGCTGTCTGTCCGTCTGGCGGCAGTAGGGGTGCTCCAGGCCTATGCTTCCGGGTCCTCCCCATCTTTGGAGTGAAAACATGAGTTGGTTAGAGGACCTGTATGAGGGTTCTGTTTAAATTTCCAGTAAAAGTCAGTTCCATTCAGAGTCCAGTAAGGCAAATATACTTCAAAAATAAACAGAAAATGCCATGTGGTAGCTGGCTCCTCTGCGGAAATGCCAGTTGTCTTCGGAATCCTAACTGGGACCCCAGCGCCTGGAGCCCCCGGCCCTCCTGACACCAGCCCAGAAGCCACGCAACTCGCTTTGACCTGTGGCTCATCTCGGGGTCTGAGAGATGAAAACCCCTATCCCATTCCTCTTCCTAGCCCCACCTCTGTGCCTGGGGCAAGAAATGGAAGCCTTTATCTCCTCTGTCTGTGCAGGAGCCAGCGGCGTGGGCCGCAGCCACATCAAGAGCGCCCTGCTCAGCCAGAGCCCGGACAAGTTCGCGTACCCCGCCCCATGTGAGTAGCTCGGGGGCCTCGAGGACACGATGCCGTGGTCATCTGTCTTTTCCTTTGTGATTTGTTTTTCTTCAGCAGCACCGCGCCGCTTGCAAGGTCTTAGTTCCCTGACCAGGGATGGCACCCAGGCCCCAGCAGTGAGAGCGCTGAGTCCTAACCACTGGACCGCCAGGGAAGTCCCTCCTTTGTGATTTTTTTTTTTTTAAATGTTTGATTATGAAAAGAAAAGCCAATTCAGAAAGATACAAATTTGTGCCCATAGTTGCTCCCACTAAAAAAGTAGCTGTGCTGTTTGTCTACATAAGAGAAGCAGCGGTCAACATTTTTATACTGCTTTAAAAGATTAAACAAATAATATGCTATTAAAAACTTGTTACTTTCTTTCATTTTAATTTATATTATAAACACTTTCTCATATGCCTAAATCACTCTGAGAGCTCTCTTCCGGTCCATTGAGTGGCTAAGGAAATTACAGGACAGCCACCAATTTTCATGAAATGTTTTCTCAAAGTAGCGCTCAGTAAGGCCCCCGTAACCCCAGCAGCTGCTGTAGGAGAAGGGTCAGGCCAGCAGTCAGGCGGACGCTTAGATTAGTTGCATTCCCAGGAGCGAATCTGTGTAGAAAACTGGATTCTAAACCTGTTATTAGTATTTTTTTTTTATTCCTTGCTTCTCCGTTTTGCCTTTGAGGACAGAGTGACACACTGGGGTCAGAAAGCAGAAGGCCTTGGAGGTAGAAATAACCACGACAGTTCCATCATTCAATAAGTTAGAATGAGAAGTGAGTTAGAAAGGGTAAGAGGTGAGGATAACTCAGGTCAAAGAAGAGTCATCGTTTTATAAGATGGAAAGAAAGACGCGCGGCAGTTGTGGATTGAGAAGGTGCCCATTGAGACAGACCAGAGGATGACGCAGGCGACCAGGGGCTCGCGTCTCAAGCTGCAGCATCTGTAGCACGTTTTACTCAGAGGATCACTTACATGAGTAATCGTAAACGTTGTGACTTAAGGACATTCCAGCATTTAACAGTGTGAGTTGAAAGCAAACCAGAGTACTCTTCTTTCCAAACAACGAAAAGGAGACTTTCAGTGTACTTCCCAGAAATCCTGACTGTAGCCCGGAGATCTGTTTCTAAAATATTTCCAGCTGTCATTTCTTCATTTCTGAGCTTCCGTGTCCCTGGGGTTGGTGTTTGAGAGATGCTTCTTCGTAAAGGGAGGAGGATGGTACTCTGGCTCTTGACAGTTAAACGTGTTCTGGGCGGATGGGGGACTTCCTGGTCCTCTTCGTTTCCCAAAGTCAGCCCCTCGGGGTCCTGTGTGAGGCACCCCTCCAGGAAACTCCGTGCGCTAAACGCAGCTGGGGTGGCGGTGGCGACGCCAGCGTCCGAGCCCTCGGGAGCCCAGGAGGCCCTGAGTTGCTCAGGGATTTGGGTTCTCGTGCACAGATACGACACGGCCGGCCAAGAAGAGTGAAGAAGACGGGAAGGAGTACCACTTCGTCTCCACAGCGGAGATGACGCGGAGCATCGCTGCCAACGAGTTCTTGGAGTTTGGCAGCTACCAGGGCAACATGTTTGGCACCAAATTTGAAACAGTGCACCAGATCCACGAGCAGGACAAGATCGCCATCCTTGACATTGAGCCCCAGGTGGGTAGGCATGGAAGGTGGGAGCGGATGGGAAAAGGGTGCTGAAGGGCACAGCTCGTGGGACCCTCCCGCGAGTGCAGATCTGTGCCCCGAGCTTTCCCTGGGATCACCTGGAGGAAAAACAGCAGGACCAGAAGTGCTGGAGACGGTGCGGGGGTTGGCGAGGCCCGAAGATGCCAATCGCAAAGGTCCGTCACGACAGCTAACTCCTTTTCTTCCCCTCTCTTCTTCCTCCACTCCCTTTTTCCAGACCCTGAAGATTGTTCGGACGGCAGAACTTTCACCCTTCATTGTGTTCATCGCACCCACTGACCAGGGCACTCAGGTGGGACTGAAGGGTCTGTGCTGGGTGGTGGTGGGGGCCGCTCTCCAGGCCCGTGAGGACCGGGGCATCGGTCCGGATCGTTGGCCAGAGCGCCAGCAGAGCTCAGCTTCCCGACCCTAAACCTAACCCTGCCTGCTGCTGTCCCCTTCCCGCCCGGCCAGGGGCCAGAGCACGCGCGCCTGTCCCGTCTGTTGAGCACAGTGTAAATGCACGAGCCAGGCCACTGTTCCAGAAGAGCAGACCCTGACACTGGTGCGACACGGGCTTAAGAGGGGCACCTGGGGGCAGGGCAGGGACTGTGAAGAACAGAGGCGGCCCTGGGCCCATGCGGTGCGTGCTGTGCGGGGAGGGGCAGGAAGGAGGCCAGGACCGTGTTGAAAGGCCTCCCCGCTCCCCAGAGCCGAGCTGCCCCAAACCCACCCCGCAGGCGCTTTGCTTTGCACTGAACCTGTGCGTGGGGACCTCCCTGGGTCTTTCTCAGTAGCTGTGTGGTCTCCCATCGTGTGGATGTAGCAGACCCATTTAGTCTCCTCATTGCCTTCTTGATGGCTATTTAGGTTTAAAACTTACTATAAATAATACGACGGTCGATGGCCCTGTGCGTATGGCGTTTGACTCGTGCAAATGTATCTGTAGGAGAGATTCCAGGCAGGATTGTGTTGGGAACGGGGAGAGAGGTCGTCCCTATGCCAGGGGCATGTTACGCAGTTTCATCTTCGGTGAAATCTGCTAGAGGGGAAGCACAATCTCACTGTACTTGTACGTTTTACTGGAATCGGTGGCGCTGGGGTGCAGACGGGTGGATCTGCTCCATCCATGGCGCCCTCTCTCCCCCTCCCTCCCTTTCTCTGTCTCCTCCACAGACGGAAGCCCTGCAGCAGCTGCAGAAGGACTCCGAGGCCATCCGTGGCCAGTATGCTCACTACTTTGACCTCTCACTGGTCAATAACAGCGTCGATGAAACCCTTAAGAAATTGCAAGAAGCCTTTGACCGGGCATGCGGTTCCCCGCAGTGGGTGCCCGTCTCCTGGGTTTACTAAGCTTGCAGAACAGGGGGAACGACTATGGGCCCCTGTCGAGCCTTAGGAACTCCATTCCCCTTGCTTTAAGACAAACAGGATCGCCCCAGCTAGCTCTGTGTCAGCTTCCAGCTCTCTGCAACTATCCTCATGACCAGTGGGTATCCATCTTGTTCAGGTTTCTGAAGGGCTGGGCTCTGACTTCCCTGATAGATGGGGCCCCGTGGATCAGGATTTCAAAAGGATCTCTGGAAATTGGGGTCCGGAAGTACTATCCAAACACAGCTGCTGATCAAAGATGGTACACGCGGGGAGGAAAAGCAATGGACCCTGTCCCTCTGAAGCCTGCACTCCTTTACCTTCAATCACACTGGGCATTTCATTTGTCTTTGCTTTGAAGAAAGCTTTAACTGCAACTTTCTAAACTGCCAAATGAAACAGCTGTGCAATAGGATGAGGTCTGCTCTAGCGAAACCCTCAAAAGCAATAAAAGTGTTGCTGTGTTAAAATAAAACGCCAATGACCTTGTACCTTTTAACTCTCTGGGTTTGGACCTGTGCCCCAAGCCTCTGGGAGCAGCTGCTGGAGGATGGTACCAACACCAGACGCCTCTGCTGGGTTCACAAGTCTCCCTCAGGCTTGTGAGGACCTTAAGCCTAGAGGTCAGTCAGGCTAAAAGCCTACATGCACGTGGCTGGTGCCTGTGTGCTGGGCCAGGCACGTGCATGTGAAAACATACGTGTGTGTAACATATGAAAACATTTTGGGGGCCTCCCTGGTGGTGCAGTGGTTGAGAGTCCGCCTGCCGATGCAGGGGACGCGGGTTCGTGCCCCGGTCCGGGAAGATCCCACGTGCCACGGAGCGGCTGGGCCCGTGAGCCATGGCCACTGAGCCTGCGCGTCCAGAGCCTGTGCTCCACAACGGGAGAGGCCACAACAGTGAGAGGCCCGCGTACCGCAAAAAACAAAACAAAAACCAAAACAAACAAACAAACAAAAAACACTTTGGGAGCAAAGGTGTAAGGGGACCGTCCAGTTTCTGCTCCAGTGGGGAGAGTGCTCTGAAGTCCTTTGCTTCCACTTGCATTGGCCTTGCTTTCGACATGTCTACCAGATCTATCTTTCCTCCTAATAACCACTCCTTTTAGCTTTCTCTTCTATTCTCAACATGGTTTTCAGAGCACCCCAGACTTGCTGCCCAGATTTAAACTAATGTGTCCAGAACAAAATACTCTGCTCCCTTGTTCACACAGCTGAGAGTCACATTAGCCCCAAAGAACTAAGATGCAGTTGTGCCCTCAAAAGTCACACTGCGGGTCTCCTGAAGCTAGCGCCCACGTGAGACAAGCACCCCAGAGCATCTTACCCCAGATGGGAACCCACCGTGGACACACACTGAACTTCCCGGAGGCGTACATCCTGGCACGTCTAGGGCCCAGGTGTGCAACTTGCGCTCAGGGTCCCGGGCAGCAGAGGCCGTGACAAGGCAGCAGTGCAGCACTTCCCCACAAACTGCTCTAGACCTCTCACCAAGGCCTTCAGATTCCTAAACATCCTCCGCCACTGCGCCCTCTCTCGTCACTCACCCGGCCTCCAGCCCAAGCAAAAGCTTCAGTGGCTCCCTTCGTCGAGTTTGCGCCCAGATGTGTCTGCAGATACTTAAGGGCTGTCAACGGACACAGTCACTGGCACCTCCTGCCCTGTACACCCACCATGTAATACTGAGAACCTTTCTCCTCTCAAGTAGTTTGGACATCACTTAATTTGTGATGAGTCCCCTCTTATCTCGTCAGTGTCTTGATGAAGATTCCAGAGTATCCGATCTCATGCCAGATGACGGGCCCAAAGGGAAGTGTTACAAGACGCAGAACCAGAGAAAGAAAAGTAACCAAACATAAAGGAAAAGCATCAAATTTCAACTAGGACATAAAGGTCCCTACTTTTTTTTTTTTTTTTTGCCTCTCACTGTCATGGCCTCTCCCGTTGCGGAGCACAGGCTCCGGACGCGCAGGCTCAGCGGCCGTGGCTCACGGGCCCAGCCGCTCCGCGGCATGTGGGATCTTCCCGGACCGGGGCACGAACCCGCGTCCCCTGCGTCGGCAGGCGGACTCTCAACCACTGCGCCACCAGGGAAGCCCAACATTTTTAATCAAAATGTATTTTCTGTCCTCCTAGTTTGAGATCAACAATCAGAAAATCCAACAGGAATACTTTAAAAATTTCGTAAGTAAACTTTAATAAGTAAAAATTACAACCTTCTCCCAGCAATGAAACTAACTGAGGATTAAACCAAAGAATGGAGACATGGTTTTTTGGGGATTCTCTCACAAACAGCCAGGTGGATTTAGGTGCCTGAAGTGGTGCCTATATACACAAGCAGTGAAGAAGAGACTGGAAATAACTCATGAGATGGAACGACAGAGCCCTTGGCCAGGCCTCCATCTAGAAGGGAAATACGGGGTGACAGAGGAGACCGACGCTAGACTCCTCACAGGACACTGGAAAAATGATTACCCCTCAATTAATAACATGATTCAGTTATATTTTTTTTACTTGCCCTATACCATTTTGCTGAGCAGACTTAATTTTTATAAACTTCTTTGATGAGGGAAGGGGGAAGCAAACTAGGAGAGGCGCATGATGTGAAAACGGCCCCCAGGAAACAGCTGCGGATGCTCACCGGGCAGTGCCGGGTCTGAAGGGGAGACACCCGCCCCCTTCACCAGTGTCCTTAAAACAGGACAAGATGGGACGACCGCGCCGGGGGACGTCAGCAAGGTCGCAGCAGCTGCTCCAACGCGCCGGACTCTCCGCCCTTTCTGGGATCTCAGGTTCATTCCCTCAAGAACAAATGTGGTTATGTTTTCTCAATAAGGCTTTAATTCCTCCTCCCACCTGGACACAGTGCTTCAAGTGGCGTCCACTAGTCAGCAAAGATTTCCACTTTTATTTTCTTCTTCTTCTTCTTCTTTTTGGTGGTGTCACTGTCCTGGGGGAAAGAGAAAGCAAGCGTCTGTTAAGCACTGCCACTCTCCCCAAAGGAAATCAGGGAAGTTCCACACAGTCAACTAAGCCTTTTCAGGATCCGTAAGGATATCCTGCAATACGTAAATTTTGCACATAACACAAATCCCGCGTTTTCCACGGATGCCCCTGCATTTAGATCCCCCAGCTATGCACCCTCCCCACCCACCATCAACACAACCCTAACTCTGAGCCACTACTATAAAAAAGCTGGGCCCGGCCCCGTCCTTCCCACAGGGCAGCTCCCCGAGTAACCAAGCCGGCACCAGCGGGCAATTCCTTCCCCTTCAAGGACAAAGAGAGCCCTGGGCCCTGGACGTGTTTGTACACACCCCATCTCCCGGCTCGTCCACACTCTCCAGAGCAGCTTTGGCCTTCTTGTCTTTCTTCTTCTTCTTTTCCTTCTTGACCAACTGGGGAGCCACTGAAGAGGTTTCATCACTTTCACTCTCTCGCTTCCGCTAAGGTGGAGACAATTGATCAAATGTTAAGATCTTGGGCAAATGCTGATGAGAAAGTTTCAGTAAGTCAAAAGGGGAGGAGCCAGCAGAGAAGATGCTGATTGATTGGATCCAACAGGAAGTTTTCAAAGACCCCAACAGGGCCTTGTTTACCAAGGGTTCAAAGACCAGGAAGCCAGGGGCACAGCAGGAGCGCCAGGGCAGCAACACAGGGCCGGGCCAGAAAGGCCACGTCCTCACTGAAGCCAAAGGCAGGACCGCATGCCCCCCAGGGGCGCTCCCACGAGTGCTCAGAGAAGACAGGCAAGCGCAGGCCCCAAGCAGGGCACAAGCAGCTCTTCTCAGGACACTGTGCCACCCGAGGCACAGACAAGCCATCCAGCAGTCTAACACCAACAGCCCGCAGCCCCTGAGCCGAGCAGCCACCGCGTGCTTCCCGCAGACGGTTGCAGCACTGAGCTGGTGCCGTCCGGAGGGGTTTGTCCGGTCCCGAGCGTCACGGCCTCTACTTCAACATGCCTGTGCCGCCCCTTGACCCAACCCTGTTCCGGGGTCACGGCCTCAGCTGAGCCCACACCCCTGCCAGCAGACACGACAGGGAACGTGAACTGGAGCCTGCAGAGCCCGAGGGGGGGCAGGAAGGCCCACCCCGCTGAGCCAGCACGTGTGGCTGGACGGCACATGGCGAAGCCCTCAGAGCACGCCACTCACCTTTGGGGCTTTGACTGCTTCGGCAACTACCTGGGGGGCTTTGACGTCTTTCCTGGCAGAATCGCTGAAAGAGGAGCGACAGGTGAGAGTCGTTCCCAGCAGATCCGGCAAGCCTAAGGCCACCATCAACATCCTGATGCTGGACAGAACAACTCACCACTTGCTGTCGCAGACTGACTCCTGCTGGAGTGCCACGAGCCAGACTAGAAAGGGTTAACTGTCTGTCGTGCTGCCCAACGCCCCAAGCAGCTACTCCACACGCCCCAAGGCCAGTCCCCTCAGGTCCTACACGCTTCCCCCAAACTAAATCCACCCCTTTCCCACGTCTGGGCTCCCCGCCTTCCCCCCCTCCCCTGCGGTCACTATAGCACTGCAGCCAGCGTGCCCTCTGCCCACCACACGGCTGGGAAACATCCCGCCCTTACCTGTAGTCCACGTACTCCTGTGTCCAGGCGGCAGGCGTGTTGTCCGTGGGCTTGCCGTGCTTGTCCAAAAGGCCCTGCTTGATCATCAGCCTCTTCTGACTTGCCTGGTGGACCGTCAGGGTCTCAACGTTAGAACAGTGTCAACACATAAAGCATGTACCACGACCACACACACACACAGCAAATAAGGTGCCCCCCTTGGGTGTTCTCAGCAGAGTGCTCCAAACTCACCCTCCCTCTAATAGGCGCAAACATGGGACTTATCAAAGGTTGCAAACCTTTTTGTACCAGTGGGAGCCTCTGCAGTGTCATTTTGACCACAGGGCCTTTGCACATGCTATTCCAGCGGCCCTGGACTCTTCCCTCCCCCCTTCACCTCAACATCTAACACTACGTACCTCACATTGGCGTGGCTCAAGACCCCTCACCCCGACTCCCCGACCAGGCCAAAGCCTTCATCGTGGACTGTTGATTGACGTGTTAGGCACCTCTCCACACCCCTTCATAAGGCCCTCACCACGCCACTGTGCAATTTGAGCATTGCCTATCTACTGACCCCCTTAGACTGAAATCTCTAAGGTCTGAGACAGGCCCGTTTCTACTTACCACTGACTCCCCAGAGCCCAGCACGAGGCAAGGACGTGGCAGTGGACACACAGTGGGGGCTGCCCGAGTGAGGATTCAACAAGGCAAAACAGAATAAGGCAGCAGGGCATACGCCCAGTCCCACTTACTTTTGGACCTAAACCCCACTTCCGAGGGTAAGTGTCTCTCTCCATGATCACTCTCTTGATCTTGGCTACGATACCGTGGTCACAGGTGGAGATCACTGCCGTGGTCATTAATGCAATAGCTGCAGGCGTTGGAAAGAGATAAAAGAACGATTTGAAGGGGAAAGACTTCATAATCAATGAGCCACTGTTTTACACAACTTTTAAAAACGTATTTCAAAACCTATTTAAAACTCTTAAGCTCTCCTGCCTTGAGGTTTCCTTTGCTGAGCGTTGCATATGGAGGAAATCCACCATTAGGGGAAGAAAGGCTGTGAAATCACATTACTTATCGAGTTCAAAAAATACTGACACTAATCACACTCATAAAAATCAATGCTTCCTAGGTCCTCAGAAGGGACCTCTTAATAAGTAAATCACAGCTACTTAACCTGTGGAATTTGCACAAGAAATAAAGCATGTCATCAGAATTCCTTTTCAGCTGTGAGCAAGCAGCCAGAGGGGAAGGGACACCTCAATAAGGACCCCCAAAGACACGCGTGTCCTGCCTGGAGCTCAGGCCACACACAGGGACAATCCGACAGTAGCTAAACTTTCACAAGGTAGTGCTGCAAGCAGACAAGGAGTGGACTGAAGGCTCTTTAATTACCACAGCCATTCACCCCCACTTCGCTGATGATTTCCTCCTTTCACTGGAGAGCCGAGGAGAGCCCAACTGCTGAGACACAGCTCCTAACAGCAGCCAGTGGGGCGAGAGGAAACCCCACTTACCTCCCTGCTGCCTATGCCTGTCTGACATGGCCCTTTGCTGTGAGCACCCCGACAGAACCCGAGTGACACAGCGATCAGATGAGCCCGAGGGGCCAGGCCCGGGGGACCCTGTTAGTGAGCCTGGCTGCAGCGGCGCAGGAGGGCCAAGGGCGCCTTCACCTCTTACCCATACAGACAGCTTCCCCTTTGGTGGTGATGACCGCCACCTCCTGGTTGACCTCGATCCCGTCCTCATACCGGAGGACGCCTGGGAGCATGATCTTCGCGCCATAGCAGATGGCGTTCACCTGCGGGGTGGTGTCCCTGGTGAGCGCCGCGGCCCCAGGCGGCCGCCGCCCCGCACCCCACCCCCACCCGTGACGGAGGACCAATGACACCCACGGCCACTGGCCGCGGTCTAGCTTATGAAGGGACTCAGGCTCACGGCAACCACCCAGCACGGGCCAGGCGCCTCACGCATGTCGACTCAGAAATGTTAGCGGGGGCCGTAAATAGCCACTCCTACCCACGGCACTTAGAGCTGCCTTCATACTAAACCAAAACCCAGCCTCAGTTTTCTTTAATTGCTCTTCTCTATGCCTCTAATCATTAAGGGAAAAACCTCTGACAGAGCTGGGAGGTGTATCGGATTTATTGGGAAATCTGGATAATAACAGGTTCCCAAAGTTAACTCACAAGCAAGACTGCCGAGGCCAACTCTCCCCGAGTTCGACAGCACTCCATGCGTCCAACCTGCCTCGTGCCACCTTGTCTTCACTCAGCATATTCCACCCTCCCTTGAAATTCACCCAGAAGCGACCAGTTTGACCCCAGCGCAACGGGGGATCACATTTATGTTGTTCTGTTTTACGTGATTAAGTTTTTTCAGTCGCTATAGGGGCATGTTTTGGTATGCCTCATTAGTTTTTCTGTCTTTTACTACAAACTATAACATCTATACAGTCATCAAACATCTATATAATTTAAGATCTAAATATGAACGAGCAAGCTCAAGTTATTCAATATATACAAAAATTTATGTCTTTAAAAGTTAGAAAAAATTTTTATTGCTACTTGTTTAACAATGATTGATTACGCGCACTAGGCCACAAAGCATCTTAACTTATAGAAGGCCGTGTTCTCTGACCATAATACCATGAAAAATAAGGCTATTTACAGTTCTGGGCTACTCAACCTTAAATAACTACTAAAGAGGAAACCCAAAGCAACACAAATAACTGCAGATTTCCTTTCATCATTAAGATTACTCTAAGGTTATTTAGTAAGTATACTAAGAAAAAAAGCTTGATAATCTCTGTGACGTTTAGGTTTTATGACCTCAAACTAGGATTTATTTAAACAAAACAAAGCCTTTAATGGAGAACTAACTTACCGTATCTCTGAAACTCGCTAGTCTCAACCTTTTATCCCCATCAAAACAACCTTCTCTAGCAATAATTTCAATAAACCAAGGTGTCTTAGGCACATGCAGAACTACCAGTTTACAAGAGGGCAAAGTTTATGTGCCACTGATAGTCTATTTCTTGAACCAAGTTACTTACTCTTAAAGTATTTGCCTTATTTCGAAATGAAATTACCCCTAGCATTAAACTTCTACTTTAATTTATATTTGTTTTTGATTTAATACGAAGTTAATCATAAATGCTTCCAAGAACAAAAAAACGAATAAATGAATCCAGTGTCCAATCTACGAAACCAGAAAATAAACCAAGGGAAGATAATAGCTACAAGTTCACAAAGCCCAATTTCATCTCTTTAAATAGAATGAAGTGTTCAGGACACGGACCATATCTCATCTCTCGAGGTCACATTTGGTCCAAAACAGAACTTACCGCACTGTCCTTCATGACCAGCCGTTTATGAGAACAAAAAAACAAATAAATGAATCCAGTGTCCAATCTACGAAACCAGAAAATAAACCAAGGGAAGATAATAGCTACAAGTTCACAAAGCCCAATTTCATCTCTTTAAATAGAATGAAGTGTTCAGGACACGGACCATATCTCACCTCTCGAGGTCACATTTGGTCCAAACAGAACTTACCGCACTGTCTTTCATGACCAGCCGTTTATGAGATGTCAACAGCTTTTCCAAAGGGTAAACAACTCGCCGCAGGTAACTCTCATCTTTGTGGTTGTCATACAGCCACTGGGCATCCAGCACATCGTGCATCGTCACCATGTGGTCCTGGAAAGCAGCCACATACGAAAATTACTCGAGTGCCATTGTATCCCCCACAGGCGAATGGACCTCACACTTCCAAACACGGAACGAATTTAGTCCCGTCTGCTAGTCCAAGCTCATTAGTCTTCGGTCTCTTCGGAGTCAACTCTTTACCTGTTGGTCTACTAAACCTAAGCAGGCATATCTGTAGGCTAGGAGGTAAATGAATAGAGTAATGCTATCCATCCAGTCATTCCCCCCGCCAGCCTGTGTTTCAATGTCCCAAAGTTTAATTAACAGAACAGGGAAGCTGCCCTGAACTGAACTCAACACTTTGGAAACTGCCTTTTCTTGGATGTGAAGCAGGTAGAGTTCCACCAAGGGCTGGAGGACCCAAGTACCAGCCGGCTCTAAAACTCTTAGCCCCGCGATGACGTACCTTTTCACTCATGACTCCGGAACGAACCCGCCGGAGTTCCTGCATCTGACCACCAACTCCCAATAACAAACCAAGGTGTACACACAGCGTCCGAATGTAAGTGCCGGCCTCACAACTCACCCAGAAGATTCCTAAGACACATGCAAAAGTAGTACATATTTTCCCAAGTAAACACATCACTGGTTGAGAAACCCAGAGTTATTCTCTATCTGCACCAGCAAAACTAGAGACAACGGACACAGGCCACGACTACACCACATACTAAAGGCATCTACTTTTAAGAGACTAATTCTCAAGAATTCATTCCTATGCACGTGTGCTCTACGTCGGCCCAGTGGCTCACAGGCCTAAGGACCCACCTAATCTCCTTTCAGGATCATACTCGATCATCTTGCTCTCGTAGATGGTCCGCACTCGGAGCTGCCTCTTTACTGCAGCGATGAGCGGGGGTCGCTGGAACAAGGCACCTGTCAAGGTCTCTAGGGCCTGAGAATAAGCACAAACCCAAACTCAAATAAGGTCAAAGGGCAGATTTGGGGAGTTTAAGGGCACACCTGAAACACAAAAGGTCTCTTTCAGTCATTTAGGATCTAAAAGGGCCTTTCAATTTTTGACTCTTTCTTCAACTACATAGGGATGGCTCAGTGCTGAGCAGAAGCCTCTCCTCAGAAAGGACATGAGCAGGTTGGCCACGGCAGCCCACTGACAAGGGCAAGGGCCTCAGAGTCCCCAGTTGCTAACAGGTGCCTTCCCTACAATTACAGACTTACCCTAGAGAGCTGAGTCCCCCCTTCGATAGCATTGTGCAGCCGGACAATTCCCACATACTCTTTGCCTGTAAAATGACAAAAGAGTAGTCAGGTGTGGCCACTGAGTTTTCTGTGTTTTCTATATGCTTATATCACTCCCATTTTGTACAGCCAGAAAAAGCAGGCAATTTGAACTCCTGTTTCTGTAAAATTTGCATTAAGACAGATTTCATGGTGCAGATGTGGGAAAGGAATGAAGACGCTATCTCATCGAGAGCTCAACTTTCAACATGCTGACAGGGACAGCCGGAGCACCCGTGGAGAGCCTGACTGGAGACCACCTTAGAAGGTCAAGTAGAATTCTCCCCAATGCCAATGAAGGAGAGGCACTCTAGGCAGAAGCAGCAGGGCGGTTAGAGGAGTGTGGAGTGACAGGCCTGGAGCTGGGCTCAACGCGTGCATAAAAAGCACCTAGAGCTCCAAACAAGGCAGCGCCACCAGGGTCTGGCTGAGGACAGAAGGCACATACACACCAAGAATATCCCTTCCTTCTGTTTTCTGTTTTTGTTTTATGATTTTACTAATGAAGAAATCATTTCTGAGAGCCAAAATGTAGAAAGGAAAGGAAACACAGAAAGCCTTCCAATCTCAAAGTAGCCCCGTCTTCCCTCCCTCTCCCACATACCTGCGCTCTGCTGGGATTTCACCAAGCGAGTGGCTCGTTCAATGCACACTATTAAACAACCAGTCACCTTGGGATCCAGGGTACCACTGTGTCCTGTCTTCTCTACCCGGAGTATTCGCCGAATCCAGGCTACCACCTCATGGGAAGAGGGGTTGGAAGGCTTGTCAAGATTAATGAAACCTGTCCTAGAATGGGAAAGAAATTACTGTGTCATCGGCTCTGGTCCTCTAATGAAAACTAAATCTGAAGAGTAAAAAAGAAGAGTTTACCGTGGGTACAGGATATCATATTTAGGGCAATGCCACCGCTACCTCCGTGAATAACTGATGTGAAAGGGTCATTTTGAAAAGAACGGAAGTCTGGACAGTGCTGTTTCCAACACACTTACCTGATATAATCCCCAATCTCCCTCTTCAGAGGATTTGAACCACAAGGAAGAGGTGTATAATGTGTTGTCCTTACATTTAGCTTATCAAAATTCTAGAAAGCAACGATACAACACAAAACAAACAATAAATCATTAACATGTGGGAAACAAGAGTCAGGACCACCATGAACCATGATATGGTGACGCTTCAGGTTCTTGTTTTAGATCTTACTTCTATATTTCCATTACGTGCTGTGACAGACTGCTAAGCCTCCCCACATGCTGGAAAAATTACCTATATGAGTAAGAATACGACAAATTTGATCCCTCCTCCAGAAAGACCTCTTGGGGTACTACAGAACAAACTGGGCTTCACTGTGCAGGCTTATGAGTAAAATATGGACTAGCTTTGATTTTCTCTGGGACCAAATGGAGGGGGACTGGCAACACGGCTCCGCACACCTGACTGGCCTGCAATGGCCCCAGGCACTCCTACCCCACTTTCCTCATGTCTGCCCCTTCTCACTCTCCTTTCCAGGGCTCCACCACCAGCCTGAAAGGGCTCCCATCAATGGAAGCCCCTTAGCTTCATCTTGGTACTTTCCACAAGCAGCAATGATTTTTTTAACTGTTATCTCCCACCCCTGGATTTTAAGTTCCATGACAGTAGGGACATTGCCAACCTGGTTTACCAGCAGGTAAAAATAGAGAACCAGATGCTGTCTAAATGGCAGACACATCTGGCCAAGCAGAAACTCAACTGTATTGAATTCTATATGCAAATCTCTCTTTTACCTCATATTTAGTGATTTATTCAAACAGTCTGTCAAGGAGTCTTTCAATAAATTTACGTCCTAATCTCGTAGCTGGCGCCCATTATGTCATTTGTGAAACTTGTAATTTAACTCATCACCGAAGTACCCTAGTTAAAACCCAACACGATAGCCAGTAACTTCTAGGGAGCAAGTTAACATGCCAGGCACTGGTCGTATGCTCTCAAGCATGTTCTACTCCACAAACCAGGACAGGTCTGTAAGGTGAGGCTAAGTACAGAAACTGAGAATTGTTTATAAAACGTGATAGCAGTGTGACACTGTTGTAAAATTTACCTGTATTCTACAAGTGTTGGGTACATTGGAAATGAAGGGGAAAAAAACCCGAACAAACCCTGGGTCCTTCATCTCAGACACCTTGAGGAACAGTGTTTTAGACGGCCTCATCTAGCATTTCCTAAGTCCAGGATGCACTCTCAATCAACTGTTTAATACTCAAAAACAATGTAAAAGCCAAGCGTTGACCTGATGCGAAACACATACCTTTAGCAACAGGGGCCACTGAGATGTGTCCAACTGAGCCACTCTGGATTCAGGTTTGATGAGAAATTCTTCAGCGTGTTGTATTTCCTTCCACAGGACAGAAACACAGCCTGTTAGACTTGCCATCTGACTTTGAACAATTCCACTACTACCACAGAAGTCTATACCTTTGAAATAAAAAACAAGGTAGTCTATGCCTTTTCCCTGGGACCTCCAAAGGAAAAAGAAATGAACAAAGAACTGAGAAGCGTAAGTGAAGTGCCACCAAGACGGGCACAGCAATTTTAAGAGAAAGGGGGGTAGTGAGTCTGATAAGAGAATTCCAGGGAGAGCACTTGGTGTGGCCAGCAACATTTAGCAGGGTGTGCCTGACAGCAAAGACCCAGGTTGGCGGGCGTTGTGTACTTTCTACACAACGACCACTCAATTACAGCCCATTCCTCCAAAGCCTTTAAAAACAGTTCTTTTCTGTAATCTGTCAGCTAAGAAACCTTTCTTTTCAGTCAAAGCAAAGTACAACATATTCGTACTCACTGCTACATCTTCTTTTGGTAAGGATTTCCGCTCCTTTTTCTTCTTATGCTTCTTCGGTAAAATAAGTACTTAAAAAACACACACACACAAGAATTAGGAGTCTTCCCCGAAAATAAAGACAATGAAGTTTAAAACAAGGGTAGGTAGAAAACGGATGCTTGTCTAGGATCACAGGGGAAGCCGCCGGTGTCAGGCCGAGTGCGCGGGCTGCACGGCGGGCTCCAGACAGCAGCCGCACGTGTCGCCCTCCATCCCGGCTCACCACGTGGCCGCGCGGGGCTGAAACGCCCACGGCGCTCTGGCCGCGGGCCCGTAAGTTCCGTAAGCGACCGTCCCCGAGGGCTGGTGGCCCCTAGAACTTTTTTTCGACTTAGCGCTCCGCGCACGCCCGAGCCCCTCGGCCCCTTTGCTTCCCATCATCGCGCGGCGCTGACCGTGGCGTCCGAGCTGGCGGCGGCGGCCCGGGCCCTAAGGGGACTGTACCGTCGGTGGGAGGCCCGGGCTGGTGGCGTCACGTCACCGCGGGGGCCTCTCGCTCTCTCGCCCTCACCCGTGGAGCCAAGGCCAAGCGACAAGGTCGGCAGGAGGCCCGGCAACTGGAGCTAGCGGAAAGCTCGGGCCTCGAAGTTGTCCCCCCACCCCCGGCTCCCCTAGCCGAAGGATCTGGCCCCGGCCCGCGGCAACCCGCCGGGCCACCCGCGAGAGAACCACCCGTACCTTCCGCGTCCGCCATGTTGCCCCGCTGAGCGTGCGAGCCGCGTGGGCTAGCGCCGAGGAAGCTACCGCGGACTCCCGCCGCCGTCAGGCCGCGCCACTAGGGCCCGCCCACCTGTGCACCGCCCCGTACGTGTCGTGCAGCGGGGCGGGGCGAGGCGGGGCCGGGCTCGCGGGGCAGAGCCCCAAGCGCGCGCGGGACGGCTGCACACTCTCATTGGTGGACGCGGCCGGGACGCTGGCGCGTCCGCGCGTGCGCCTTGGGCCTCTCCCCGCCTTCGGCGGCCAGGTCTAGGAGCGCCTGCGCAGCTCGCCGGGGCGGCTCGTAGTCTGTGGGCACGGCCCGGCAGCGGTTCACTCTCCTTCGTTGAGGTTTTACCCGGACAGGAGCACACGGGCACCCGCCTGAGCGCACCTTGCTTCCTCACCGACCCTTGAAGGTGGCTGTCGGATCAGTCCCGATGGCAAAATGAAGACGTTGAGGCGCATAGCGTCCTTTGCCGCTTGTAATTCCCATCCAGCTAAAGTGGCACTGGCGATAGAAACAAGAGTGCGAGCCACTTGTGGACTTTTAAATTCTCCAGCAGCCATTTGGAAAAGAAAGTACAACGTTAAAAGTTAAATCGATTTTAATAACAAACTTTATTTAACGCAGCGATCCACAATATTATAATTTCAACATATAAGCAATACACAGCATTGTGAATGGCACATTTTACGCTCTTTTTGTGGTTTTTTTCTGTACCAAGTCTTTCTGGTGTACGCTTTACGGTTACAGCACAGCTAGATTTCAGCTCCACGACAGGGCTCCATGTGAACTGCTGGACAGTCAAAGCGGGTTCGTGGCTGTGGTACTGAATGGCCAAGCAAGTAGCTGCTCCAGGTTCAAGCCCTCTTCCCTCCTGTAGTAATAATATTCATGCTCTAACTTGATTTTTTATACATAGCCAAAGTCCTCAATATCAACCAATCCACGAGCAGTTAATTACACTCCCCATCCCATAATTTTATAATGCTCCGTTGGTATATATTTGGCTAAATTTCAGGTACTCACTAATGGTTCTCCAGTACTCCTCATCTGATCTGTTAGCAAATCCTCTCGGCTTTGCTTTCAAAAGATCCAGAATCTGGTAGTTTTTCACCACCCTCAATACTGTCACTGGAGTCCATGTCATCACCATGGCTCTCCTACATTTTTCCACTTGCCTCCTGCACTTCCCCCCTCTTTCTGTTTTTTCCAACTATATTGTCTTCTGAACACAGCCCCTGGAAAGAGCCATTAAATTGTGAGTCAGGCCATGTCCCTCCTCTGCTCAAAGCCCTTCAATGGCTTCACATCTATAGTGGGATGAAGACTGGCCCCCCACTTCGGACCTAACCCCTGGACTCTATGAAAACGAACTTACTTGAAAAAAGGGTCTTTGTAGAGGTACTGAAGTTAAGGATCTACAGATGAGGTCATCCTGGATGACTCAGGTGGGCCCCAAATCCAACAACAAGTATCCTTAGAAGAGAAGAAGGACACAGAAGAGGATAAGACCATGTAAAGATGGCAAGAATGTTTTATCCCCAAGGATCTTCAGGGTGATGAATCATGGAATCCTGTTAAAAGGCCACCTGTAGTAGACCACCACCAACAAAAACTCTAGATCTGGTGAACGGCAGCCTGCCTTGAATCACCACGATGGAAAATCATGGCCCCTCATCTAATTCCCGGACCCCATCAATTCACAGACTCAGCCCTCAAGCGAAGGTGAGGCCAGGTACACATAACACAACTGTGTACTTTAAACCTTCCTCCGACTTTCCACTGTGGTCCACTGGTCAGAAATGGAGTCTTTAGTCTGCGTCTTTCTCCCTGTGGACCCCCTGTGGCTCTTTCCCCAGTTCCTGATCGCATAATTGGCAGCTGGATGAATTCCCACAGAGGCTTCCTGAAGGACTGAGCACAATTATGGAAAGAGGGTCAAAAGAAAGCCCCGGTCACTGTCCCTTCAATTATCGGGTACATTACCATAATGAAGTCCCTGGGCATTGACGTGATCATCTCATTGTCCCCCAAACCATCATACTGGTCTGCCACGTTAATGACGTCACGCTGACTGGACCTAGTGCACGGGCAGTAGCAAATATTTCACCACAGAATGAAAGATAAGCCCCATAAAAACTCAGGGGCCCAAAACGTTCATGAAGTTTCTGGGCACCAGTGGACTGAAGCATATTGGCATTGTCCCTCCAAAGAGAAAAACAAGTTGCTGTACCTCGAACCCACTGTCACGAAGAAAGTACGATGCTCCTTTCTGGGAGTGGCATACCCCATGTGGATGCTTTTATACCTTGGTCAAAAAACAGTTGGGTAAATGTATGTGGGTCTATTTCTGGGTTCTCTACTCCGTTCCATTTATCTCTGTGTTTATTCCTCTACCAATATCACACAATCTTGATCACTGTAGTTATATAATGAGCCTTGAAATTGTGTACAGAGATTTATGTGTTGATCTTGTATCCTGCAACCCTGTAAAGCTCACTTATTAGTTATGGGAATTTTTCATGTAGATTCCTTTGGATTTTCTATGAAGACAATTATATCATCTGCAAATGAAGACACTTTTAATTCTTCTTCCCAGTCTGTGTGCCTTTCGTTTCTTTCTTTCTTTTTCTTTTTTTTCCTTATTGCACTGGCTAGAACTTCCAACACTACGTTAAATAAGAGTAGTGAGAGCACATAGCCTTGCCTTGTTCCCAACCATTAGGGGAAAGTGCCCAGTTTTTCACCATTTAAATATGAAGTTAGTCATATGATGTTAGTCATATGTCTTCCATAGATGTTCTTTAACAAGTTGAGGAAATTCCCCCATTCCTAGTTTTGTGAGAGTTTTTGTCATGAATTGATATTGGGCTTGTTCTGCATCAATTGATATAATCATGTGACTTTTCCTCTTTTGCTTGTCAATATGGTGGATATCACTGATTTTCATATACTGAATGAGCCTTGCGTCTCTGGGATAAACCCCACCTGGTCGTGGTGTATAATTCTTTTTGTTTGCAGGTTTTACTTGAGGATTTTACATTATTGGCCTTTCACACACACGTATAGCTATCTCCTCATGTTTGCCCCTCATCCAGAAATTGGAGAAGAATTTTCTTTTCAAATTTTCTCTCTTTTCACAGAGAATAAGTTAGATGCATGGCCACTTTGCCCCACATAACACAATTAAAATAGAAACTCTTCCTTAATAGTGGACATTTTTTTTTTTTTTTTGGTTGGGGAGCCTTGCTCTTTTTTGTTTTTTAAAAAAATGTTATTTATTCATTTATTTTATTGAAGTATAGTTGATTTACAATATCGTGTTAGTTTCAGATGTACAGCACAGTGATTCAGTTATATATATATATATATATATATATATATATATATATATATTCTTTTTCAGATTCTTTTCCATTATAGGTTAATACAAGATATTGAATATAGTTCCCTGTGCTATACAGTAGATCCTTGTTGGTTATCTATTTCAAACTAAACCTATTTTATTTTTTTAACATCTTTATTGGAGTATAATTGCTTTACAATGGTGTGTTAGTTTCTGCTTTATAACAAAGTGAATCAGCTATACATATACATATGTTCCCATATCTCTTTCCTCTTGCATCCCCCTCCCTCCCACCCTCCCTATCCCACCCCTCTAGGTGGTCACAATGCACTGAGCTGATCTCCCTGTGCTATGCGGCTGCTTCCCACTAGGTATCTGTTTTACGTTTGGTAGTGTATATATGTGCATGCCACTCTCTCACTTTGTCCCAGCTTACCCTTCCCCCTCCGCTTGTCCTCAAGTCCATTCTCTACGTCTGCATCTTTATTCCTGTCCTGCCCCTAGGTTCTTCAGAGCCCCTTTTTTTTAGATTCCATATATATGTGTTAGCGTACAGTATTTGTTTTTCCTAAACCTAATTTAAATAAATGAGAAATGGGTAAGCCACAAAGGGAATCCAGGTTCTAAAAAACCACTTGCTATTCAAATTATCTAGTCTCCCCAGGCTGGAGTGCAAACAAGCCATCCTGTGACTCTCTGTCATCATCTCGGATGAATGGAACTTGATTGTTTCAACAATCACGGTGAACATCATGCTGGGCCATTACACTGAAGACATCACGCTTACTGCACCTGGTGGACAAGAGGTAGCAGAGATGCTTCATTAGGACACCTGTATGCCAGAGTGTGGGAGATAAAGCCCATGAAAACTCAAGAGACTGACCCTCAGTGATGTTTTGAGATGGTCTGGACCATACTGGATATTCAGTAAGTTGCTGCACTGCGTACCACCTACCACTCAGAAAGGGGCACCGCATTTGCTGGGGCTCTTCAGATTCTGTAGGCAACATATACGACATGAAATTGTGCCACCAGTGCTTCAGCAAGTAATCTGTAAGGTGACGTGTTTTTAGTGGAACCCCAGGCAAGGAAAGTCTCTGCAGCAGGTACCAGCCACTCGATGCACTGCAACGTTACATGGAGCTTTGGCAAGTCCTAAAAGGAGAAACAGACTGTGGATTCCTGGAGTTTTGAAGGAAATCATGCCCCCTACTGCTATCGTATTTTCCTTTTGATCAACCTCTGTGGCCCCTGCTGTGGGTGACACGCTTTCCCTTGACTCCCACGTGTAACCTCATAGGTCTGTTGGTCAGGGTCTCCGAAGGAAGCAAATGAGAGGCTCTATGGGTTGAACTGAGGAGAATCTAATGGGGAGATTGTTTACAGAGGTTAAAGGAATCAGCAGGGGTGAGGCTCCCCTCCCAGGAACTGCCATCAGTTGATGTGGTCATGGCCACTGTCACTGCTGCTGCTAAGTACTCTGCCTGTCCACAGCAGAGACCCACACCGAGTTCCCAATAAGGTAGCCTTCCCTGGGGGACGAGCCCACCACCTTGTGGCGATTGATGAAATCAGACCACATCTGTGGGGAAGGGGCCACAATTTGTCCTCACTTGAATAGGTACTTGTCATGGGCCACCTTTCTGCTAGCATGGCCACCCGTAGACTTACTGTCCTGCATTCAGTTTCACAATATTTCACACAACAGTGCTTCCGACCAAGGCAATCACTATAAGACACAAGACGTGTGCTACGTGCTGACACTGAGAGATTGCTCTGAAACCCCTGGCCTGAAAGGATCTGTGCTGGCCAGTCTAGTGAAGGCTCACTTCCTACGCTAGGTGGGTGAAAAGACACTGAAAGGGGGAGGTGAGCTGGTGGCCACTATGTGGTGCTGTTTCTCCTTAGCCAGAATCCACGGGCCCACAATCAAGAAGTGGGAAGGACTCCTCTCACCATCACACCTACTCATCTACTCCCAGCATGGAGCAGCTTAGAGCTCTGTTGGTTTCCAAGGTAGGAATGCTTCAACCAGGACCCAAATGCTGGTTCCATCATATTGCCATTTAGGGTTCTTTATGCCACTGAACTACAGGTCTCCTGAGCAGGCTTGGATGGTTGACATTGATTGCCAAGTTGAAACAGGGTCACTGTTATAGCATGGAATTGGGAAGGACTATGTCTTAAATCCAAGGGATCCTCTGGGGCATCTCCTACTACTGTCACATCCAGGCAGGACCACTAAGGATTCAGGCTCAGTGGGAATAAAGATTTGGTTGACTTACCAGGTAAAGAATTCTGACCAGCTGAGGCTGGAGAGCAAAAGGAGGACAGGGACTGTAGTGAAGAAGGAAGTTATAAAGACCAATGAAATTATGATCTCAAGATCAGTTATAGAAAGGAGAACTGTAGTAGCTGGGTGTGCGTGTCTCTGTCTGTGTGTGTGTGTGTGTGTGTGTGTGTGTGTGTGTGTGGTGAACATATAAACTTTTCCCATATTCCTTCTCTCCAGATTTTATGTATGCCAAATAAAGGCTGATAGAGGTTAGCTTTATGTTTTTCTTTAGGTTTTAGGATATTGAAGTGAGGTGGTGTCTGAACTAGAGATGGCTACAGTGAAGGATGGGCCTTTTGGTGTCCTGTTTTAGGGAGTGCTTTTTAGTTTTGTAGGAGGGATAGGATAGCAGTATTATTTTGCCAAGAGTGAGTTGTTGTTGCTTTCAGCGCCCACAGGCTCCCAATGCTCCAGCACTCCATTGATTTTATAAGCACCTTCTTCCCTAAATTAAATCCCTTTCTGCTTGAAACAGCTAGAGCAAACTCTGTTCCCTCCACTGAACCCTGACTGATTACAGAACAACACATGAACCCTACCATACAAGAGTCATCACTGTGGAAATTTCAGATGTATGGTAGGAGGCTGAGAAGTCTTTTTGTAAGTCAAAGAAATGATGTGGCATTTGTTTCTTCCAAGTGTCACTTCTAAGGGAGAGGTGTCACGCCGAGGGAAAAGAGCACTACAGGTCAGGGAGCTGGCCAGGGGACGCCACACTAATCACTCGGATTAGCATTGTGGATGCGGCCCCGAAATTTGGTATCCGTGCTTTTCTGTTTATGAAGTGTGTTCATAAAGGGCAGAGTGTGCCTCGAAGGGCAGCACAGACAGGCCTGGCTGCCTCTCAGCTGAGTTCCTACTTGTGCGACTTTGGAGGGTGATATGATCCTGTTTCTCATTTTACTCACCCGCACAACTGAGACCATGATCAAGCCCACTTGATAGTGTGCATGGATCCAGGGAGCTAACGCCTGTCCAGGGGTGTGCACACTCACCGGCCCTGCAGCCGCATGTCTGTGTAAGTGTCGTGTGCGTGGCTGTTACTTACCGGGCTCAGCACACCGCCTGCACCATCATTCTTGGATCCATGTTTTAAAGCCTTCGGGTCAAAGAGACTGCAAACAGCACTTCCAGTTTTGAACCTTTTGATTACGGATGATTTGGATTTAGTTTTGCTGCAGAGCTCATCACCGGATAAAGAGATCTTTGGGGGAGGGGCACAGCAGAAGCAGTAATTTGCAAACCACCAAGTGGAAACGGGAAGTCGAGGGGCAGTTAGGCTTTTCTTCATCCCTAAGCATTGACATCGCAGGTGCGGGGTCTAGATTTCGGCTCTCGTGACCCCGAGGCCCGGGCACCAGCCCTTCAGACGCGGCTGACCGCGGGCGGGGGCGAGGGCGGCGGGGGACTGGCTCTGGCCCGCAGGGCTTTCCTGCCCGAGGCCGGGGGTGGCGCCCGTCCCCTCCGGACGGGGGTCGCGGGGCCGCGGGGGCGGCGCTGGGAGCGCGGGCGGGCGGGCGGGAGGCGCTGGGCCCGCCCCGCCGGCATCCCCGCCGACTTCCTCCCGCCGCGGACGCCGGCCCAGCCGGAGGAAGCGCGGCACGATGAGCGCGGGCGACGCCGTGTGCACGGGCTGGCTCGTCAAGTCGCCCCCCGAGAGGAAGCTGCAGCGCTACGTGAGTAGGGGCGTCGCCGCGCGTCCTCGGGGCCCCAGGTGGCCGCAGGGTGGCCTCGGAGTGGCCCGGGAGCCCCGCGCTCGGGCTGCGGGCGAGGCCGGCGGACGGAAAGCGAGATCGCACGTCGAGCCAGAGCGCGCCGAGCCGACGGGAGGGAGGCGGGTGGGGCGAGCCCGGGCGCCCGTCTCGGTGCGGGGGCGGCCGGCGGAACCTCCCGAAAGAGCGGCCCTGTCGCCGTGCCGCGGTGCGGGAGAGGGACGGGGACCCCGGGACGTGCCGCCTGCACGGGGCGGGTGCGGAGGCTCCGCTTTCCCCCGGGGTCGCGAGCACCGTCTTCCCGCGGAGCTGTCGTCGGACACGACCGTCCGCAGCCTTCCTCAGGGTGTCGCTTCTCAGCTTCTCTTTTCTGCGGACACTGCGCTTTTCGAGAACCTCGGGTAACCATGGACTTTTGCTAGGATGAGACAAGGGGCACTCGGGAGAGCACACCTTAAATGTACGAGCCACAGATCGAACATTCATTATGTCCACCCGCGTCCTCGGGACAAGCAACGTACAGCTGCTCAGACCCCTTTCTCCATTGACCCGGGACTACACTAGTGTCCGTCTCTTGCGACTCTTTGCGAAGTTTTTTTCTTTTTTAAATTAATTAATTAATTAATTTATGGCTGTGTTGGGTCTTCGTTTCTGTGCGAGGGCTTTCTCTAGTTGCGGCGAGCGGGGTCCGCTCTTCATCGCGGTGCGCGGGCCTCTCACTATCGCGGCCTCTCTTGTTGCGGAGCACGGGCTCCAGACGCACAGGCTCAGTAATTTTGGCTCACAGGCCCAGTTGCTCCGCGGCATGTGGGATCTTCCCAGACCAGGGCTCGAACCCCGTGTCCCCTGCATTGGCAGGCAGATTCTCAACCACTGTGGCACCAGGGAAGCCCTCTTTGCGAAGTTTTTTGCCGTTTGTTCTGCTGAGCAGCGTTTTAGAGGCATGTTCCACTTAGCGTGTAGATGCCATAGATGTAGACACACCTAGATTCTTCTGATTACTACCACTGTTTACCTTCATCATTCTTTTTGAGTCCCCGAGTCTATAGACACGAGGTCCACTATTACTCAGCCTCTAAGGCACCCAGCTGCTTCGCTAACGGTGCATCTGCTTTGAAGACTCACGATATTCAGGTGAGGGTCTGTCACAGAGCGCAGCACTTACAAAGCCAGCTCGAGGTGGCTTTCCTTGTTGCCCTTCGGAATGTGAGACATCTTAAATGTTTACGGCAAATTGTCAGATGATGCAGGAAAGTGCTGAACCTGGACTGCAAAGTTCGTGGCAGATTTTTTTCCAATCCTGTTTTCTATCTTGTCCTGACCAGACTGGCTTAGGAAACTTTATTAGTACTTCATCCACCTCGGGAAGGCATGGGTGTCCGTACCTCTTATTACATGTGCTTCGTTCTCTTGAGGTGCAGTGGAGGTGTGGCAGGCGTGGACTTTGCACAGCTTATAGGCGTGTGGGGCATGTGATGGGGTGGTGAAGGAGGAGACTTAGGACACAAGACTACCTAGATGTCATCTTACCAACACTCCAAGACATAAACCTGGGCCTCTCAGGCTATGGTTGGGAACTTTTTATAATGAGGGACATAGTCGTTTCGACAGTCGATGCTCTTTGGTTGAAAGGAGTCCCTGAAACACACCCCATAGTCAGTTTCCGCTTGTCTCTAAGTTCTGCAGGAATCCCGTACTGCCACTAGATGGCGATCATTTGTCAGTGCTCACAAGCCGCTTTTCACGCAGATCCTGTCGGGAGTGCTCATTCCGTCTTCCTTTTAATTGAGCACCAACTCTGAACCAGGCCCTATGCCATTGGCTAGAGAGAGCAAAAGAGACTTTACCCCTGTCCTCCAGAAGTCCAGAGTCTCACATGTGTTACACAATGACATAACGAAGCTACTTAGTGGCACAACTAGGGCAATAACTTAGTTCTTTGCGCTGCCAGCCAAGTAGCTCTCTGTTAATGTTTGTAAACCACAGATGGAAGCTAAGTCTGTATTTAGGTAAGTCCTTCAGTCCGAGGTAAGCTGGTGTTTCATTCTCGAATCTATGAAAGATAGTTTTATCACTGCTCTTTACATTTCAAATTTAACTATAGTTAATTTACAATATTGTGTTACTTTCAGCTGTACACCTTCAGATTTTCTTCACTATAGGTTATTACAAGATATTGAATATAGTTCCCTGTGCCATACAGTAGGTCTTTGTTGTTTATCTATTTTATATATAGTGGTGTGTATTTACTAATCCTGAACTAACTTATCCCCTACCCTTCCCCTTTGGTAATCATAAGTTTGTTTTCTACGTCTGTGAGTCTATTTCTGTTTTGTAAGTTCATTGGTATTTTTTTTTTAGATTCCACATATAAGTGAAATCATATGGTATTTGTCCTTCTCTGACTTACTGCACTTAGTATGATAATCTCTAGGTCCATCCATGTTGCTGCAAATATTTCATTCTTTCTTATGGCCGAGTAATATTCTGTTGTAGATATACGTACCACATCTTCTTTATCCATTCGTCTGTCAACAGACATTGAGGTTGTTTCCATGTGTTGGCTACTGTGAATAGTGCTGCTATGAACATTGGGGCGCATGTATCTTTTTGAATTAGACTTTTCATCTTTTCCAGATATATGCCTAGGAGTGGGATTGCTGGATCATATGGTAGCTCTATTTCTACTTTCTTAAGGAGCCTCCATACTGTTCTCCATAGTGGCTGCACCAGTCTACATTCCCACCAACAGTGTAGGAGGGTTCCCTTTTCTCCACACCCTCCCCAGCATTTATTGTTTGTAGACTTTTTGCCATTCTGACAGGTGAATTACTGCTCTTTTAAAAGATGGTTGATTCTTTTCTGTTTTTTCTTTCACAAATATACAAACTTATTCTTATAAACAGTCAAATGATCTAGGAATAAATACAGTAAAAAGTGAAAGACCCTCTTTAATTTTCCCCACATCCTACCCTTCCTGTGCATCCCTCCTCATTCCCTTCCATGCCCCTGCCTAGGGATGACAACTGTTAGAAGTTTGGTTAGTGTTATTCTTTAAAAATTTCGAAGAAGATACAATTTTCTTTTTGCACAAATGAGATCATACTATACAAACTGTCCTGCGATTTTCTTTTTTCACAACAATCCTGGACATCTTTCCAAGTTAGTACGTATAGATTTGCTTCATTCTTTTAAACCATTGCGTAACATTCCTGGTCATAGACATAATATATTTTAACAATTTCTCTGTTGATGAACAGTTATCTTGCTTTTATTTTCTCAACTTTAAAGAATGCTGTAACAATGATGATAATAAAATTATAATAATTCACATTTATTGAGTGGTTGTATGTGCCAGACACTACACTAAAGACTTTACTTGAATTATCTCATTTAATCTTCAAAACAACACTAAGATCCAGGTACTACTTTTATCTCTGAATACAAGTTCTTTGTTGGGTATATAATTTGCAAATATTTTCTACCAGGCTATAGTTTGTCTTTTCTTTCTCTTTACAGTATCTTTTATAGAACAAAGATTTTAAAGTTTTGATTAAGTCCAATTTGTCAGTTTTTCTTTTATGGATCATGTTTACCGTCAAATCTAAGAATTCTTGCCTAACCCTAGATCCTGAAGGTTTTCTCTTATGTTTTTTCTCCTAAAAACTTTATAGTTTTACACTTTAGACCAATGATTCATTTCAGTTAAAAATTTGGTACAAGGTGTAACATTCATGTTGTGATTCATTTTCTTGCAAACCAATTACACTTATTGAACAAACTGTCTTTATTCCATTGAATTACTTTTGCAACTTGAATGGACCTAGAGTCTGTCATACAGAGTGAAGTAAGTCAGAAAGAGAAAACAAATACCGTATGCTAACACATATATATGGAATCTAAGAAAAATATAAAAAAGGTCATGAAGAACCTAGGGGTAAGATGGGAATAAAGACACAGACCTACTAGAGAATGGACTTGAGGATATGGGGAGGGGGAAGGGTAAGCTGTGACAAAGTGAGAGAGTGGCATGGACATATATACACTACCAAACGTAAAATAGATAGCTAGTGGGAAGCAGCCGCATAGCACAGGGAGATCAGCTCAGTGCTTTGTGACCACCTAGAGGGGTGGGATAGGGAGGGTGGAAGGGAGGGAGACGCAAGAGGGAAGAGATATGGGGACATATGTATATGTATAACTGATTCACTTTATTATGAAGCAGAAACTAACACACCATTGTAAAGCAATTATACTCCAATAAAGATGTTAAAAAAATTTTTAAATCAATTGGTCATATTTATGTAAGTATTTCTGTGTTCTCTAGTCTGTTCCCTTTATGTCTTTGTTCATCATTATGCTAACACCATGCTGTTTTGATGACAAGAACTTTATAGTAATTCTTGAAAGCAGGCAGTTTTAGCCCTCCAACTTAGTTTTTCTTTTCAGAGTTGTTTTGGCTATTGTTGGTCGTTTGCTTTTCCATACCAGTTTTAGAATTCGTTTGTCAGTTGATTTTTGTTTATGAACCTTGTATTCTGCAACCTTGCTAAACTCACTTATTTATAGTTTGAACTTTCAATACTATCAATATTGTATAAAAATGATGAGAACAGACATCCTTGATTTTTCTTGATCTAAGGGGGAAAGCATTTAGTCTTTCACCTTTTAAGTACCTTAGCCGTAGGCTTTTTGTGGGTGCCTTTTCTCAGGCCGAACTTCCCTTGTATTGCTAGCTTGCTGAAACTTTTTATCGTGAATTGGATTTGTTAAGTGCCTTTCTTGCATGTGTAAAAATAATAATATGCATTTTCTTTTTTTTTTTTTTTGTCTGTTACTATGGTGAATTATTCTGATGGATTTTTGTATCTGGAGCCAGCTTTGAGTTCCTGGGATAAACTTCACTTGGTTGTGATGTTTTATCCTTTTCATGTTTTTGTTTTTTTAAAATAAATTTATTTTATTTTATTTTGGGCTGCATTGGGTCTTAGTTGCTGCACGCGGGCTTTTCTCTGGTTGCGGCCAGCGGGGGCTACTCTTCGTTGCGGTGCACGGGCTTCTCATTGCGGTGGCTTCTCTTGTTGGGAGCACGGGCTCTAGGCGCGCAGGCTTCAGTAGTTGTGGCACATGGGCTCAGTAGCTGTGGCTTGCGGGCTCTAGAGCACAGGCTCAGTAGTTGTGCCACATGGGCTTAGCTTAGTTGCTCCACAGCATGTGGGATCTTCCCGGATCAGGGCTCAAACCCGTGTCTCCTGCATTGGCAGGGGGATTCTTAACCACTGCGCCACCAGGGAAGCCCCTTTTCATGTATTGCTGGATTTAATTTGCTAATATTTTACTGAGGGTATTTGTGACTTTGTTCATGAAGGATATTGATCTGTAGTTTTTCTCTTTTGTACTATCTTTCTCTGATTTTGACATTAGCATAATGCTGGTAACCACTACTCTCTTCTCTGTATCTATGTGTTTGTTTTTGTATGTTTTGTTTGATTTGTTTATTGTATTCCACATATGAGTGAAATCATATGGTATTTGGTATTTGTCTTTCACTTATTTCACTTAGCATAATACCCTCTAGGGCCATCCGTGTTGTTGCAAATGGCAAGATTTCAGTCTTTTTCATGGCTGAGTAATATTCCATTGTGTATGTATACACATCTTTATCCATTCATCCATCAGTGGGCACTTAGGTTGTTTCCAAATCTTGCCTGTTGTAAAGAATGCTGCAATGAATATAGGGGTGCAGATACCTTTTCTAACTAGTGTTTTCATGTTCTTCAGTTAGTATTTATTGTACTCACTGTATTTTACAAATAGTTAATCAACTGATTCAACACCATTTGTTGAAGAGTCCTTCCTCTCTATATATTTTCATTATATGTTGCCAGAGAGAGTGTATTTTTAAGGAATATATGCATATGATTCAAAATCAAAGCATATCAAAGTATATACAGTGAAAAGTAAGTTTCCCCCTCCAGCTGCAAGCATTGCGGATTTTCCTTCCAGATATATTCCATGCATATACAAGCATATTTTTTGAACAAATGGTAGTATACTATATTCACTATTTTATAACCCTCTTTCTTAGTATATTTTGGGGATTGTTCCATATCAGCACATAGAGATCTTTCTCATTATCTTTAACAACTTCATAATATTTCACTGTATGGAGCTACTATGATAGACCTTTTCTTGTGTCCAGTCCCATGCTACTATAAACAATGCTGCCATGAATATCTTTGTACATTGGTCTGTGTAGTCATATGCAATTAATTCTGCTTGTAAAAAAATGCTTAGAAGTGGAATTTCTTAGTCAAAGTGTATGTGAATGTAAAATGCCAATAGATATCAAAGTGCTTGTCTCTCTGCAATGCCCCAAATATAGTGTATTATCAAACGTTTTGATCTTTGTAAAGTCAATAGTTGATAAATGGTATTTTATTTTAACTGAATTTCTTTATGAGTGAGGTTGGGCGTCTTTTCATATATAAAGGACATTTGTATTTATGTTTGTACAGCATGATTTTAATTGCAACCTAAGTCTTAAATCCTTTCATGGGTCTATTTTGGGGCAATTTTGTTCAGTTGCTTCTTCTGCTTTTATCTCAGCTTTTAAACTGTTATTGAATAAGTATCACACTTACATGATTCAAAAATGAAAAATCTCACCCTCACCTCTGTCTTCATCCATCTTAATTGCCCTTAGCCTTCAAGTAACCATTTTTCTTAGTTTTTTCCTTCACACTTCCAGTATTTCTTTCTATAAATACGAGGACATATGTACATAGCTTCTTTTTTAAATTTTTAAATTTTATCTGCGGTACGCGGGCCTCTCACTGCTGTGGCCTCTCCCGTTGCAGAGCACAGGCTCCGGACACGCAGGCTCAGCGGCCACGGCTCACGGGCCCAGCCACTCCGCGGCATGTGGGATCTTCCCGGACTGGGGCACAAACCCATGTCCCCTGCATCAGCAGGCGGACTCTCAACCACTGCGCCACCAGGGAAGCCCTGTACATAGCTTCTTATGCCCCACTTTCTTACACAGTATCCCATTCTATATCTTAGTCTGTTCATTTAAGAAGACATACAGACAAGCACAGGGAGCTCTACTCAGAGATCTGTGGTGACCTAAATGGGAAGTAAATCTAAAAAAGAGGGGACATATGTATACATATAGCTGATTCACTTTGCTGTACAGCAGAAGATAACACAAAATTGTAAAGCAATCATACTCCAATAAAAAAAAAAAGAAGACATACAGTCAACAAGCACATGAGAAGATGCTCAACATCACTAATCATCAGGGAAAAGCAAATCAAAACTGCAGTGAGATGTCCCCTCACCCCCGTGAGAATGGCCACCATCACGAAGGCCACAAATAACAGATGCTGGAGAGGGTGTGGAGAAAAGGGAAGCCTCCTGCACTGCGGGTGAGAATGTAAATTGGTGCAGCCACTACGGAGAACAGTATGGAGATTCCCCCCCAAATTAAAAATAGAACTACCATGTGATCAACCAGTTCCACTTCTGGATATTTATCCAAGGAAAACGAAAACACTAACTTGAAAAGATATCTGCACCCCCATGTTCATTGCAGCATTATTTACAATATTCAAGGTGGGTGTGGAAGCAACCTAAGTGCCCATCAACAGATGAATGGATAAAGATGTGGTACAGGGCTTCCCTGGTGGCGCAGTGGTTGAGTCCGCCTGCCGATGCAGGGGACACGGGTTCGTGCCCCGGTCCGGGAGGATCCCACATGCTGCGGAGCGGCTGGGCCTGTGGGCCATGGCCGCTGAGCCTGCGAGTCCGGAGCCTGTGCTCTGCAGTGGGAGAGGCCACAGCAATGACAGGCCTGTGTACCGCAAAAAAAAAAAAAAAAAAAAAAAAGATGTGGTGCATACATATACATACAATGGGATATTACTCAGCCATAAGAAAGAATGACATCTTGCCCTTTGCAGCAACATGGATGGAACTTGAGGGCATTATGCTAAGTGAAGTAAGTCAGACAGGGAAAAAGACAAATGCCATGTGATCTCACTTTTATGTAAAATCTTAAAAAACAAAAAAGTTGAACAGGAACTCAAAGATACAGAGGAAAGATTGGTGGGGGATGGCGGTTGGGGGGTGAAATGGAAGAAGGTGGTCCAAAGGTCCAGGCTTGCAGTTATAAAATAAATAAGTCCTAAGGATATAATATACAGCATCTCGACTATAGCTAGTAACACCGAATTGTATATATGAAAGTTGCTAAGAGAGTAGATCTTGAAAATTCTCAAAAAAAAATTTTGTTCTAGAATTCTGCCCATGTCAGTGACCAGAGATCTTCACTATTTTTTGACAGCTGTACAATGTCCTGCTGTGTGGCTGTAGCATGTTTATTCAACCAGTTCCCTATTTTGGACACCTGAGTTGTTTCTGCTCTTTTGATTTTGCATCCATTGCCACAACTAGTCGCATGGTATATGTGACATTTTGTACTTGTGCAGGTATATCTGTATGATTCCCAGAGCTGGGATTGCTGGGGCTATGAATCTATACATAGAGTAGACATTAACGAATGCTCCATTTTGCATTCCTTCCAGCATGTGTTGTTCACCTTGGGGATTTTTGCCATCTGATAGGTGAGAAATGGTATTTCTGCGTCGTTTCAATTTGCAGTTCTTTTATTCGGAGGGAGGTTGAACATTTCTTGACATGTTGGTCTTTTTAGTCGCAGTTTCTGAGGGGTGATAAGTCCTTTGTGAGAAGAGATTTGTATACGTTTCCCCAGTTTGTCACTTGTATTTTGACTCTGCTTATGTTGTGTGTGTGTGTGTGTGTGTGCGCAAAGGGAAAAAGTGTATGTAGTAGAATGTGTCAGTATTTTCTTTTACAGCTTCTGGATTCTCAGTCAGATTTAGGAAGGCCTTTTCCCCCTCCCTGGTTTTAAAGGAATTCACCTGTGGTTTCTTCTGGTGCTTGTATGGTTTTGTTTGTTTGTTTTTAATTAATTTATTTTATTTATCTATTTTTTGGCTGCGTTGGGTCTTCATTGCTGCGCGTGGGCTTTCTCTAGTTGCAGTGAGCGGGGGCTACCCTTTGTTGTGGTGCACAGGCTTCTCACTGTGGTGGCTTCTCTTGTTCGGAGCACGGGCTCTAGAACACAGGCTTCAGTAGTTGTGGCACGCAGGCTCAGTAGTAGTGGCACACGGGCATAGTTGCTCCACGGCATGTGGGATCTTCCCAGATCAGGGCTCAAACCCGTGTCCCCTGCATTGGCAGGCGGATTCTTAACCTCTGTGCCATGAGGGAAGCCCCTTGTTTTGTTTTATTCATTTTCTTCCCTGAGTGTTCAGGTTTATTGAGGGCATGGGGGTCTACAGGGGAGACCCAAGTGCCTGCACGTGGCCGGGGATGGGGTCTCCAAAACCTGGGTTGACTTGAAAGTGTGACCCTCAGCTCCATCCCACCAAAGGCTTGGGACTCCAGTGTGGCTGCACTGCGGGGGTGGTTGCCTTTGGGTGTGGCCCCATCAGGGCAGCGACTTGGCACATTTCTCGCCCTTCAGGCAAGGCCCACGGCCATTCTTCCCCAGGGAGGTCACCTACTCAGCGCTTAGGGCACTTGGGTGCCGAGTCTGGGGCAGGCAGCTGGATGGCAGCAGAAAAGAGCCCTGGACTGTGTGTTTTGTTTTGTTTTTTGCATTGAGATTTGGGATCCATTTGGAGTTTATCCTGGTGCAGATGTAAGGAATGGATCCGACTTTATTTTTTTCCAAATGGCTGTACAGTTTTGCCTGCACTACTTATTAAAAAGTTCATCTGTATCCCCACTGATTTGAGATACTGTCCTTCCTTATTATATATGAAATTCCCACATTTATTTATTTATTTTACATCTTTATTGGAGTATAACTGCTTTACAATGGTGTGTTAGTTTCTGCTGTATAACAAAGTGAATCAGTTATACATATACATATGTTCCCATATCTCTTTCCTCTTGCGTCTCCCTCCCTCCCACCCTCCCTATCCCACCCCTCTAAGTGGTCACAAAGCACTGAGCTGATCTCCCTGTGCTATGCGGCTGCTTCCCACTAGCTATCTATTTTACGTTTGGTAGTGTATATATGTCCATGCCACTCTCTCACTTTGTCACAGCTCACCCTTCCCCCTCCCCGTATCCTCAAGTCCATTCTCTAGTAGGTCTGTGTCTTTATTCGTCTTACCCCTAGGTTCTTCGTGACCTTTTTTTTTCTTAAATTCCATATATATGTGTTAGCATACAGTATTTGTAATGAGGTGGATAGACCTAGAGTCTGTCATACAGAGTGAAGTAAGTCAGAAAGAGAAAGACAAATACCACATTTATTTTTGTTTCAGTTTCTGGTTCAACTTCCATTGCTCCCTCTGTCAATTCATGTGCCATTATTAAGCTGTTTTCATTATAGAGGTTTTACAGTTGATTTGACTAGTGATATGGCTAGTCCCCCTTTATTGTTCTTTTTTTGGAGTTTTTAGAGTTATAGAGTTTTAAGAGTTTTTAGAGTTTAGTTTGGCTAGTTTTGATTTAATTTTCCCACATGAACTTGAGAATCGGCTTGCTTAATTTCAAAACAAAACCTGTTATTACTGGGGAGGAGAGTTAAGTTAGATTTTTAAATTAACTTAGAACTGACATTATGGTGTGGAGCCTTTCTATCCAAGTCAGCTTTTATGTTTTTTTCACATTGGTCTTTACACAATTCTTATTAGGCTTATGCCTGTTTGGGGTTTTTTGTTTGTTTGTTTGTTTGTATTCACAGGGCTGTTGGTTTCTGTCTTCACCTGAATTCCTTAGAAAACAGAACTTGCGCCAAGGCTTCTTTGCCAAGGCTTTGTTGGGGTTGTAATCTCAGTGCAGTGAGAGTGATGGGAAAAAGGAAGAAAGGAAAGAATGTGCAAATTCGTGTGTTACTGAGTTGGCCATAGCTTCGTGAGAAAACACAGCCACTGGTTGGGATATTTGGATGGATTTGGACAGGCTCTGTAGAACCGATTCACCTTGAAACCGTCTTTTGCAACAAAGAAGGGAGATAAATGTATCTGCCAGTTCCCTTACGGCTCCTGTCTCTCAGTGCCTTTTGGGGCAGCCACTGGGAAAGCCAGTGTTTTTTGGCCTGGTGTCTCATCTGAATCCAGAAGTGGTGGAAGGAACTGGAGTATTTGAGGGTTCACTGGCTCGGGCCTGGGAAGGGTGGGAGGGTCTCTCAGCAGAGGCCATGGCTCCCCACTGAGTGAGCAGCTGGGCCTGGAAGGCAGGTGGCGCCAAGATGCACAAAATTGGGTCCAATATAATTCCAACATATTAATATTCTATCCTCTTACCTTTGAATTCTCTTACTTTTTGTAGTAGTTTTTCAGTTGATTCTTCTTTGGGGATTTCATGTCATCCAAAAAAGAAAGAGTTTTTTTTTTTTTAATTTATTTGCCTGCGCCAGGTCTTAGTTGTGGCATGCAGGATCTAGTTCTCCGACTGGGGATGGAACCTGGGCCCCGTGCATCAGGAGCTTGGAGCTTAGCCACTGGACCACCAGGGAAGTCCCCAAAATAGAAAGAGTTTTACCACTTCCTTTTTCAATTCTTATGTATCTTGATTTTTTTCCTCTTGTCCAAATGTGTTGGTTAACACCCCAATGTGAAACAGTAGTATTGACAATGGGCAAGCTTATTTTGATCTTGACTTTTATAGGCATGCCTTCAATGTTTTCCTGTTAAGAAAAATATTAGAAGTTTATACCAATTGAACAACAAATCCCCATTTCCTTCTCCCCCTGTCCCCCAGTGACCACCATCCAGTTCTCTGCTTCTATGAGTTTGACTGTTCTAGGGACCTCATATAAGTGGAATCATGCAGTATTTGTCCATTTTTGTCTGGCTTATCTCACTTAACATAATGTCCTCCAGGTTTATCCATATGTCACAAATGGCAGGATTGCCTTTTTTAAGGCTTAATAATATTCCATTGTATGGACATACCACATTTTCTTTATGCATTCATCCAACACAGATTGTTTCCATGTCTTGGCTTTGTAAACAATGTTCTGATGGATGAACATGGGAGGACAGATATCTCTTTGAGATCCTGATTTCAATTCTTTTGAGCATATACCCACCAGTGGAATTGCTGGCCTGTATTGGTATAAAGTTTCAGTTATACAAGATAAATTATTTCTAGAGATCTGCTGTACAGCATAAAGCCAACAGCCAACAATACTATATTATGCACTTAAAAGTTGTTAGAGGGGTAGATGTCATGTATGTGTTCTTACTGCACACACATTGACACACACACAAAGGAACACAGGAAGACTTTGGGAGGTGATGGATATGTCTACTACTTTGACTGTGGTGATGATTTCACAGGTGTCTACATATGTCAAACTCATCAAATTGTACACATTAGTTATGTACAGTTCTTTGTGTGCCAATTATACTTTAAAAAAGCTGCTCTTTAAAAAAAGAAAGAGGGCTTCCCTGATGGCACAGTGGTTAAGAATCCGCCTGCCAATGCAGGGGACGCGGGTTCGAGCCGTGGTCTGGGAAGATCCCACATGCCGCAGAGCAATGAAGCCCGTGCACCACAACTACTGAGCCTGTGCTGTAGAACCCACGAGCCACAGCTACTGAGCCCGCGAGCCACAACTACTGAAGCCCGCGCACCTAGAGCCCAGGCTCCACAACAAGAGAAGCCACCACAATGAGAAGCCCAAGCACCGCAACAAAGAGTAGCCCCCGCTCGCCACAACTAAAGAGAAAGCCCATGTGCAGCAATGAAGACCCAACACAGCCGAAGAATAATTTTTTAAAAAAATCTTAAAACAATTTTCTTTTTAAATACCTTAAAAAAAAAGAAAGAAAAATATTGACTTTGGGGCTAGGAGAATATATTTTCTTTATGTTAGTGAAATATTCTACAATTCCTGTATTACTGAGTTTTTTTTAAATCAGAAGTCATTGTTGAATTTTATTAAGAAGTTTTTCAGCATTTCTAGTGATGGTCATATGACTTTTTCATTAAATCTAGCAAAGCAATGAATTCTATTAATAGATTATCTAATATTAGACCACCTTTACATTTCTGGAATAAGCCCCAGTTGGACAAGGTGTATTTTTCATTGTGTTGTTGGATTATTCATACTAATATTTTATATTGGATATTTGCATCAACATTCATAAGTGAGATTGGTCTTTGGCTTTAAATTTGGCTTTATTTATTTCTGTACAATCTTTAGCAGATTTTGGCATAAATGTTATACTTGGGTCATATAAAAATTTGGAAGTTTGCCATATTCTAGAATATTTTAAGTAGAGTTGGAATTAACAGCCCTTTAAAATTTTGGCAGAATTCCCCTCTAAACTGTATCTGTTGCTTTTTTGTGTGTGTTTAGATCTTTGTCAACTCTATTTCTTTTATGGAAATTGGTCTGTTTAGTCTGTCTCTCCCTGAGTCAGTTTTATAAATTATACTTTTCCTGGAAAAGTGTCTGTTTCATCCAGGCCATCAAATTCATCACATATAATTTTATGAAATGCTTTTATGATTTTTTTAAATTGTCTTTACTCTTCTCAGGTATTGCTTCCTTGCCATTGTGAATTTGTGCTCTGTTCCTTTTTCCCCTGTTGGTTAGGTTAGTTGGTTTTCTGTTTTATTGATTTTTGTTTTGGCAGTGAACCCGTTTTTTGATTATTAATAAGTCCTACTTTTTAATTTTTCTAACTTTAATTTCTCCTTTTATATTTGTTATTTCTTCATTCAGTTTTGGCGTGTTTTAGAGATGAGGAAACTTGGACTGACCACACACTCTTTGTAGATGTTGTACTAGTCAGGGTTTTAATTTGCAAGCAACAGAAGCTGATCCTGACTGATTTAAGCAGAAAAAGAGCTGATCAGGATGATATTGGGTCTCTGACAGAAATGGTGAGAGGGCTGGAGAACCAGCTTTGAGGTTAAACAGCCAGGAAAAAACACCCCAAACCACAACTCAGAACTAGTTCTGGTGAGAAACCTGCTATCACTACTGCGGGTGCCTGACAGGCTGAACGATGCCACTTAGCTCGAGTTCACTGCCACCAACCCATCCTACAGAAAACAGTAGGGAAAAGAAAGGGGAAAGACAATGCCTTAGCTGATCAGCATTGTTGGCCTGGTGAGGTGATCGAAACCTTCCTTCCCGAGGAGTCTGACTCCTTGGTGGTCCTCCCAGTGGGGCTCAGATTCAGCCAAACGCCATCAAATGTCCCCATTCCAACCCTCCAGGTCCAGTCTTTTTCGAAGCGTGCCCTTTGTTTCACTTATAAGACCCGGTGGAATAAGTCAGCCTGCGCGCGTAAGCTAGAAGAGAGTCTTAGCACTATCATAGAAAGCCTAGTTTTCCAACCGTGCTTCGAGCCAAGAATTTAGGTCTTGGAGCTTGTCATCCTTTTGCTTTACGATCTGGCAGGAGAGACCATCGGAGTCTGTATTCCAGCTGTGAGGGAGACTGGAAAACAAAGGGTATTAATGGGAGGGCAGCAAAAAGGAAGAATATGAGAATGATTTTAGAGAATAACCACTGGGCTTCTCGACTGCTTGATTAAAACGTCTGAGAGAGACAGGGGCCGTTGAGCAGGGTGGTCTGTAAGCCTGATCGCAGTGCAGTTCCGTAAACTTCAGTGATTGGAAAGGGTGTCAGTGGTCATCTCGTTACATACTGGCCACGTTTTTGAGCGATCGCTTGTTATCCGGACAGTTCCAGCAACAGGAAAACCGGTTACATAAACACAATTCCCAAAGAATCGTGTGACAGCTCCGACTGGGAGAATCCAGCCCGGTGTTGTTACCTCTTGAGATTACACGGAACACACCTCGCTCTGTTCACCTGGGAGCCCCGCTGGCGTCCGGTGTGAGGGTGGCCGGTCGATGCCGCCATTCCTTCCAGGTTCTCAGGCCATCCATCCACCTCCTCCGAGCTGCTACCAGGACTGAGTGCGCTCCTGGGATCAGAGCGCCAGGCCGAGCGGAGCCAGCTGCCCCCTCCCCGCCTGGAGGCTGGGGGTCCCCCTGGCTCGGGGCTGGCGGCCACCCCACCGCTGACTCACACCCGCCTGGCTTCCTGTCGAGAGAACTGCGTTTTCCTCTGTGCTCTTGCTGAGATCTCTTTCCTCCAGTCTCTGCTTGTGCTGTCGATGTTTTGCTTTGTTGAGGCCCGGGACTGGACCTTGCTTTTCTTACTGGTAAATTTCACCTTTTTGTTTGCAATTTGTCCTTCAGCCAATCTGTCATGATCTTTGGGTAGCTGAAAGCAAAGGAGAGGGAAGCATTTTATTGATTTGCAGTGTAAGGTCACCAGGAATCAAGTGACACCCACCTCCAGATTTGGGCCTGACAGGGAAGGGAAATAAGTTCCCACCTTTCCTCAGGTCCTTCTCAGGATGTAAGTTCCCACCTGTTCAGAACCTAGAGCCAGAGTGGAGAAAGAAAGCCATTGTGGCATCTTGTTCTTTTTTTCATTGGAAGCTGGTAGCTGCTACCACCCCCCCTGTCTATGGACCCACCTGCCCTCTAGATTGTAACAGTCAACACT